>NW_026781586.1:40000-207500 GCF_030144855.1 Hypanus sabinus | reverse complement strand
AACAGACACTGAAGCCGGTGGATATGGAAGTACGATCACAAACCGGAGGAAATCTGCAGATGCTGGAAATCCAAGCAACACGCACACGCACACAGACACAGACACGCGCGCACACAATGCTGGAGGAACTCAGCATCCGTGGAGAGGAATAAACAGTCGACGTTTCAGGCGGAGACCCTTCAGCAGGACTGGAGAAAATGAAGACAAGGAGTCAAGAGTTAGATAGGTGGAGCGAGGGGAAGAAGAACTAAGGTGAGAGGTGAAACCGGGAGAGGGTGAAGTGTAGAGCTGGGGAGTCGATTGATGAAAGAGACACAGGGCTGGAGAAGGGGGAGTCTGATAGGAGAGGACAGAAGACCATGGAAGAGAGAGAGGGGGAGAAGCTCCAGAAGGAGTTGAGGAGCAAGTAAGGAGATGAGGTGAGAGAGGGAAAAGGGGAATGGTGAAGGGGGAGGGACATTATCGGAAGTTTGAGAAATCGATGTTCCTGCCATCAGGTTGGAGGCTACCCAGATGGAGTATAGGGTGTTGATCCTCCAACCTGAGGGTGGCAGTAGTGGACTGATATGTTGTACTGGGAAGTGGAATTGAAACGGATGCCCTCCGGGAGATCCGGCTTTCTCTGGGAGCTCGGCGAAGCGGTCTCCCAATCTATGTCGGCTCTCGCCGAGATACGGGAGGCCGCACTGGATCCAGTAGATGACCTACTCCGGGTGAAGTGTCGCCTCACCCGGAAGGACTGTCTGGGGCCCTGAATGGCAGCGACGGAGGAGGTGTAGGAGGCAGGTTCCGCTAGCAAGTATAGGAGCCAGGGGGGAGATCAGTGGGGAAGGGACGAACGGACAAGGGAGCCACATAGGAAGAGATCCCTGTGGAAAGCAGAGAGTCGGGGTATGGGGGGGTGGGTGGTGGAATATGCACTTGGTGGTGGGATTCCGTTGGAGATGGCAATGTAGATATAGAAGTTTTTATTTAGCCAAACTAGCAGGCGTCGTACCGGAGAAACTTACAGTAGAGGCCTCCCTGACACAATACTACACAGCATTTTTGTATGCTGAGGGTCAAAGATAACGGCGGGGCAATCCTACAGTTATAATATATCTACAGTGCTTCCTTCGAATTGCATATCGTTTTCACGCATCTCCATCTTAGCACCCACGCTCCAGACACCCAAAACTAAATGTTAATCTCTGCATTTTAAATTCAACCAACAGTCCGTATTCAGACCCAAAGACTGTTGGAGTTAATACTTAATAAATACCGTAACTCTAGAATACATCCTAACAACAAATTCGGAAGGGGTGTGCCTTTGTCACGGAGAGAGGCAGCAGCCAATGGAATCGGACCTGTCGGTGTTGTCACGGGGATGAGATGTCACTGACCGGGCTCCACGGTGGAAGATGAATTGATTCCCGACTGCGATGACTATTCTCGTTTTGCCTTTTGGACGCAGTGAAATGAAGTGCTTCACGTTTTTTTTTGTGCAGGCTGAGATACCAGGAATAATTTTCCTCTCTTTCTGATCTCTATGATCTCTATGCATCTTCCCCGCCCCCCCACTCCCTTTCCTGGCCTGATGAAGGGTCTCAGCCTGAAACGTCGGCTGTAGATGCTGCCTGGCCTGCTGAGTTCCTCCAGCATTTTCCAGTCCCCCACTCGGACCACAGCCCTCCCATCCAAGTACTTATCCAAATTTCTCTTAAACCCGCATCCACCACTTGCGCTGGAAGCTCGTTCCACACACTCACTGCCCTCTTGAGTGGGAAGGTTCCCCCTCATGTTCCCCTCAAACATCTCACCTCTCACCCTTAACCCATGACCTCGACTTGTCGTCTCACCCAAACACAGTGAGGAAGAAACCTACTTGCATTTGTCCTGTCTCTACCCCTCGATCAAATCTCCCCTCGTTCTCTGGGGAATAAACCTATTCAACCTTTCCCTATAACTCAGCTCCTCCTGTCCCAGCAACATCCGTTCTTTCAATCTTGTTGCCATCCTTCCTGTAGGTTGGTGACCACAACTCCACACAACACTCCAAATTAGGCCTCAGCAGTGTCTTTTACAACTTCAGTAGGACATCCCACTCCCAGACACCCTCGGAAGGAGGCCTTTTGGCCTTGTGATACTTATTCGCAGCTAACCGGACGCATCACTTTCTAACTCATCACAGCTATTTTCGCATTTCTCCAATGGGATCCTTTAAGGCAGCACACACAGCTCACAGTCGCACACAGCTCACAGTCACACACAGCTCACAGTCACACACTGCTCACAGTCACACACAGCTCACAGTCACACACAGCTCACAGTCACACACAGCTCACAGTCGCACACAGCTCACAGTCACACACAGCTCACAGTCACACACAGCTCACAGTCACACACAGCTCACAGTCACACACTGCTCACAGTCACACACAGCTCACAGTCACACACAGCTCACAGTCACACACAGCTCACAGTCACACACAGCTCACAGTCGCACACAGCTCACAGTCACACACAGCTCACAGTCACACACAGCTCACAGTCACACACAGCTCACAGTCACACACTGCTCACAGTCACACACAGCTCACAGTCACACACTGCTCACAGTCACACACTGCTCAGAGTCACACACTGCTCAGAGTCACACACAGCTCAGAGTCACACACAGCTCACAGTCACACACAGCTCACAGTCACACACAGCTCACAGTCACACACAGCTCAGAGTCACACACAGCTCAGAGTCACACACAGCTCAGAGTCACACACAGCTCAGAGTCACACACAGCTCACAGTCACACACAGCTCACAGTCACACACTGCTCACAGTCACACACAGCTCACAGTCACACACAGCTCACAGTCACACACAGCTCACAGTCACACACAGCTCACAGTCACACACAGCTCACAGTCACACACAGCTCACAGTCACACACAGCTCACAGTCACACACAGCTCACAGTCACACACAGCTCAGAGTCACACACAGCTCACAGTCACACACTGCTCACAGTCACACACAGCTCACAGTCACACACAGCTCACAGTCACACACTGCTCACAGTCACACACTGCTCACAGTCACACACAGCTCACAGTCACACACAGCTCACAGTCACACACAGCTCACAGTCACACACAGCTCACAGACACACACAGCTCAGAGTCACACACAGCTCACAGTCACACACAGCTCACAGTCACACAGCTCACAGTCACACACAGCTCACAGTCACACACTGCTCTGAAGAAGCAAGAGTTGTGCTTGCATCTCCCCTCTGATTAACTTGCCCAATCAACTTCAGTCTGTGCTCTCTGAACACCGTCTTCCTCTTGTCAGCTACGTCTTCCAACAAATTCCTTCATAAAATCTCCCCTGACTTTGTGTGGGGGGGGGGGGATGGGGGAAAAAGGCAGATTCTGAGAGACTGAGATGGAGAGAGTGAGAGAAAGCTAAGAGAGATGGAGACAGAGTGAGAACAATTGTGGAAGGCAAAGAGAAACAGAGTGAGAGAGAGATGGAGAAATAGTGAGTACGATTGTGGAAGGCAGGGAGAAACAGTGTGAGAGAGATGGAGATAGAGTGAGAACGATTGTGGAAGGCAGGAAGAAACAGCGAGTGAGAGAGACAGACAAGGAGTGAGAACGATTGTGGAAGGCAGGGAGAAACAGAGTGTGAGAGAGATGGAGAAAGAGTGAGAACGATTGTGGAAGGGAGGGAGAAACAGAGTGAGAGAGATGGAGAAAGAGTGAGAACGATTGTGGAAGGCAGGGAGAAACAGTGTGAGAGAGATGGAGAAAGAGTGACAACGATTGTGGAAGGCAGGGAGAAACAGTGTGAGAGAGATGGAGAAAGAGTGAGAACGATTGTGGAAGGCAGGGAGAAACAGAGTGAGAGAGATGGAGAAAGAGTGAGAACGATAGTGGAAGGCAGGGAGAAACAGAGTGTGAGAGAGATGGAGAAAGAGTGAGAACGATTGTGGAAGGCAGGGAGAAACGTGAGAGAGATGGAGAAAGAGTGAGAACGATTGTGGAAGGCAGGGAGAAACAGAGTGTGAGAGATGGAGAAAGAGTGAGAACGATTGTGGAAGGCAGGGAGAAACGTGAGAGAGATGGAGAAAGAGTGAGAACGATAGTGGAAGGCAGGGAGAAACAGAGTGTGAGAGAGATGGAGAAAGAGCGAGAACGATTGGGGAAGGCAGGGAGAAACAGAGTGTGAGAGAGATGGAGAAAGAGTGAGAACGATTGTGGAAGGCAGGGAGAAACAGAGTGTGAGAGAGATGGAGAAAGAGTGAGAACGATTGTGGAAGGCTGGGAGAAACAGAGTGTGAGAGAGATGGAGAAAGAGTGAGAACGATTGGGGAAGGCAGGGAGAAACAGAGTGTGAGAGAGATGGAGAAAGAGTGAGAACGATTGGGGAAGGCAGGGAGAAACAGAGTGTGAGAGAGATGGAGAAAGAGTGAGAACGATTGTGGAAGGCAGGGAGAAACAGAGTGTGAGAGAGATGGAGAAAGAGTGAGAACGATTGTGGAAGGCAGGGAGAAACAGAGTGTGAGAGAGATGGAGAAAGAGTGAGAACGATTGTGGAAGGCAGGGAGAAACAGAGTGAGAGAGAGATGGAGAAAGAGTGAGAACGATTGTGGAAGGCAGTGAGAAACAGAGTGAGAGAGAGATGGAGAAAGAGTGAGAACGATTGTGGAAGGCAGGGAGAAACAGAGTGAGAGAGATGGAGAAAGAGTGAGAACGATTGTGGAAGGCAGGGAGAAACAGAGTGTGAGAGAGATGGAGAAAGAGTGAGAACGATTGTGGAAGGCAGGGCAAAACAGTGTGAGAGAGATGGAGAAAGAGTGACAACGATTGTGGAAGGCAGGGGGAAACAGCGAGAGAGAGATGGAGAAAGAGTGAGAACGATTGTGGAAGGCAGGGAGAAACAGAGTGTGAGAGAGACGGAGAAAGAGTGAGAACGATTGTGGAAGGCAGGGAGAAACAGAGTGTGAGAGAGATGGAGAAAAAGTGAGAACGATTGTGGAAGGCAGGGCGAAAGTGTGAGAGATGGAGAAAGAGTGAGAAGGATTGTGGAAGGCAGGGAGAAACGTGAGAGAGAGATGGAGAAAGAGTGAGAACGATTGTGGAAGGCAGGGAGAAACAGTGTGTGAAAGATGGAGAAAGAGTGAGAACGATTGTGGAAGGCAGGGAGAAACGTGAGAGAGATGGAGAAAGTGTGAGAACGATTGTGGAAGGCAGGGAGAAACGTGAGAGACATGGAGAAAGAGTGAGAACGATTGTGGAAGGCAGGGAGAATCAGTGTGTGAGAGAGATGGAGAAAGAGTGAGAACGATTGTGGAAGGCAGGGAGAAACGTGAGAGAGATGGAGAAAGAGTGAGAACGATTGTGGAAGGCAGGGAGAAACAGAGTGTGAGAGAGATGGAGAAAGAGTGAGAACGATTGTGGAAGGCAGGGAGAAACGTGAGAGAGATGGAGAAAGAGTGAGAACGATTGTGGAAGGCAGGGAGAAACAGAGTGAGAGAGAGATGGAGAAAGAGTGAGAACGATTGTGGAAGGCAGGGAGAAACGTGAGAGAGATGGAGAAAGAGTGAGAACGATTGTGGAAGGCAGGGAGAATCAGTGTGTGAGAGAGATGGAGAAAGAGTGAGAACGATTGTGGAAGGCAGGGAGAAACGTGAGAGAGATGGAGAAAGAGTGAGAACGATTGTGGAAGGCAGGGAGAAACAGAGTGTGAGAGAGATGGAGAAAGAGTGAGAACGATTGTGGAAGGCAGGGAGAAACGTGAGAGAGATGGAGAAAGAGTGAGAACGATTGTGGAAGGCAGGGAGAAACAGAGTGAGAGAGAGATGGAGAAAGAGTGAGAACGATTGTGGAAGGCAGGGAGAAACAGAGTGTAAGAGATGGAGAAAGAGTGAGAACGATTGTGGAAGGCAGGGAGAAACAGTGTGAGAGATGGAGAAAGAGTGAGAACGATTGTGGAAGGCAGGGCAAAACAGTGTGAGAGATGGAGAAAGAGTGAGAACGTTTGTGGAAGGCAGGGAGAAACAGTGTGAGAGAGATGGAGAAAGAGTGAGAACGATTGTGGAAGGCAGGGAGAAACAGAGTGAGAGAGATGGAGAAAGAGTGAGAACGATTGTGGAAGGCAGGAAGAAACAGAGTGTGAGAGATGGAGAAAGAGTGACAACGTTTGTGGAAGGCAGGGCGAAACAGTGTGTGAGAGATGGAGAAAGAGAGAACGATTGTGGAAGGCAGGGAGAAACAGTGTGAGAGATGGAGAAAGAGTGACAACGTTTGTGGAAGGCAGGGCGAAAGTGTGAGAGATGGAGAAACAGTGAGAACGATTGTGGAAGGCAGGGAGAAACAGAGTGTAAGAGATGGAGAAAGAGTGAGAACGATTGTGGAAGGCAGGGAGAAACAGTGTGAGAGATGGAGAAAGAGTGAGAACGATTGTGGAAGGCAGGGCAAAACAGTGTGAGAGATGGAGAAAGAGTGAGAACGTTTGTGGAAGGCAGGGAGAAACAGTGTGAGAGAGATGGAGAAAGAGTGAGAACGATTGTGGAAGGCAGGGAGAAACAGAGTGAGAGAGATGGAGAAAGAGTGAGAACGATTGTGGAAGGCAGGGAGAAACAGAGTGTGAGAGATGGAGAAAGAGTGACAACGTTTGTGGAAGGCAGGGCGAAACAGTGTGTGAGAGATGGAGAAAGAGAGAACGATTGTGGAAGGCAGGGAGAAACAGTGTGAGAGATGGAGAAAGAGTGAGAACGTTTGTGGAAGGCAGGGTGAAAGTGTGAGAGATGGAGAAAGAGTGAGAACGATTGTGGAAGGCAGGGAGAAACAGAGTGTGAGAGATGGAGAAAGAGTGAGAACGATTGTGGAAGGCAGGGAGAAACAGAGTGTGAGAGAGATGGAGAAAGAGTGAGAACGATTGTGGAAGGCAGGGAGAAACGTGAGAGAGATGGAGAAAGAGTGAGAACGATTGTGGAAGGCAGGGAGAATCAGTCTGTGAGAGAGATGGAGAAAGAGTGAGAACGATTGTGGAAGGCAGGGAGAAACAGAGTGTGAGTGAGATGGAGAAAGAGTGAGAACGATTGTGGAAGGCAGGGAGAAACGTGAGAGAGATGGAGAAAGAGTGAGAACGATTGTGGAAGGCAGGGAGAAACAGAGTGTGAGAGAGATGGAGAAAGAGTGAGAACGATTGTGTAAGGCAGGGAGAAACAGAGTGAGAGAGAGATGGAGAAAGACTGAGAACGATTGTGGACGGCAGGGAGAAACAGAGTGTAAGAGATGGAGAAAGAGTGAGAACGATTGTGGAAGGCAGGGAGAAACAGTGTGAGAGATGGAGAAAGAGTGAGAACGATTGTGGAAGGCAGGGCAAAACAGTGTGAGAGAGATGGAGAAAGAGTGAGAACGATTGTGGAAGGCAGGGAGAAACAGTGAGAGAGAGATGGAGAAAGAGTGAGAACGATTGTGGAAGGCAGGGAGAAACAGTGTGAGAGATGGAGAAAGAGTGAGAACGTTTGTGGAAGGCAGGGCGAAAGTGTGAGAGATGGAGAAAGAGTGAGAACGATTGTGGAAGGCAGGGAGAAACAGAGTGTGAGAGATGGAGAAAGAGTGACAACGTTTGTGGAAGGCAGGGCGAAAGTGTGAGAGATGGAGAAAGAGTGAGAACGATTGTGGAAGGCAGGGAGAAACAGAGTGTGAGAGATGGAGAAAGAGTGACAACGTTTGTGGAAGGCAGGGAAAAACAGAGTGTGAGAGAGATGGAGAAAGAGAGAACGATTGTGGAAGGCAGGGAGAAACGTGAGAGAGAGATGGAGAAAGAGTGAGAACGATTGTGGAAGGCAGGGAGAAACTTGAGAGAGAGATGGAGAAAGAGTGAGAACGTTTGTGGAAGGCAGGGAGAAACAGTGTGAGAGAGATGGAGAAAGAGTGAGAACGATTGTGGAAGGCAGGGAGAAACAGAGTGAGAGAGATGGAGAAAGAGTGAGAACGATTGTGGAAGGCAGGGAGAAACAGAGTGTGAGAGATGGAGAAAGAGTGAGAACGATTGTGGAAGGCAGGGAGAAACAGAGTGTGAGAGATGGAGAAAGAGTGAGAACGATTGTGGAAGGCAGGGAGAAACAGAGTGTGAGAGATGGAGAAAGAGTGAGAACGATTGTGGAAGGCAGGGCAAAACAGTGTGAGAGATGGAGAAAGAGTGAGAACGATTGTGGAAGGCAGGGAGAAACAGAGTGTGAGAGAGATGGAGAAAGAGTGAGAACGATTGTGGAAGGCAGGGAGAAACAGAGTGTGAGAGATGGAGAAAGAGTGACAACGTTTGTGGAAGGCAGGGCGAAAGTGTGAGAGATGGAGAAAGAGTGAGAACGATTGTGGAAGGCAGGGAGAAACAGAGTGTGAGAGAGATGGAGAAAGAGTGAGAACGATTGTGGAAGGCAGGGAGAAACAGAGTGTGAGAGATGGAGAAAGAGTGACAACGTTTGTGGAAGGCAGGGAAAAACAGAGTGTGTGAGAGATGGAGAAAGAGTGAGAACGATTGTGGAAGGCAGGGAGAAACGTGAGAGAGAGAGATGGAGAAAGAGTGAGAACGATTGTGGAAGGCAGGGAGAAACGTGAGAGAGAGATGGAGAAAGAGTGAGAACGATTGTGGAAGGCAGGGAGAAACAGAGTGTGAGAGATGGAGAAAGAGTAAGAACGTTTGTGGAAGGCAGGGAGAAACAGTGTGAGAGAGATGGAGAAAGAGTAAGAACGATTGTGGAAGGCAGGGAGAAACAGAGTGTGAGAGAGATGGAGAAAGAGTGAGAACGATTGTGGAAGGCAGGGAGAAACAGAGTGAGAGAGATGGAGGAAGAGTGAGAACGATTGTGGAAGGCAGGGAGAAACAGAGTGTGAGAGATGGAGAAAGAGTGAGAACGATTGTGGAACGCAGGGAGAAACGTGAGAGAGATGGAGAAAGAGTGAGAACGATAGTGGAAGGCAGGGAGAAACAGAGTGTGAGAGATGGAGAAAGAGTGAGAACGATTGTGGAAGGCAGGGAGAAACAGAGTGTATGAGATGGAGAAAGAGTGAGAACGATTGTGGAAGGCAGGGAGAAACAGTGTGAGAGATGGAGAAAGAGTGAGAACGATTGTGGAAGGCAGGGCAAAACAGTGTGAGAGATGGAGAAAGAGTGAGAACGTTTGTGGAAGGCAGGGAGAAACAGTGTGAGAGAGATGGAGAAAGAGTGAGAACGATTGTGGAAGGCAGGGAGAAACAGAGTGTGAGAGATGGAGAATGAGTGACAACGTTTGTGGAAGGCAGGGCGAAACAGTGTGTGAGAGATGGAGAAAGAGAGAACGATTGTGGAAGGCAGGGAGAAACAGTGTGAGAGATGGAGAAAGAGTGAGAACGTTTGTGGAAGGCAGGGCGAAAGTCTGAGAGATGGAGAAAGAGTGAGAACGATTGTGGAAGGCAGGGAGAAACAGAGTGTGAGAGATGGAGAAAGAATGAGAACGATTGTGGAAGGCAGGGAGAAACAGAGTGTGAGAGAGATGGAGAAAGAGTGAGAACGATTGTGGAAGGCAGGGTGAAACGTGAGAGAGATGGAGAAAGAGTGAGAACGATTGTGGAAGGCAGGGAGAATCACTGTGTGAGAGAGATGGAGAAAGAGTGAGAACGATTGTGGAAGGCAGGGAGAAACGTGAGAGAGATGGAGAAAGAGTGAGAACGATTGTGGAAGGCAGGGAGAAACAGAGTGTGAGAGAGATGGAGAAAGAGTGAGAACGATTGTGGAAGGCAGGGAGAAACGTGAGAGAGATGGAGAAAGAGTGAGAACGATTGTGGAAGGCAGGGAGAAACAGAGTGTGAGAGAGATGGAGAAAGAGTGAGAACGATTGTGTAAGGCAGGGAGAAACAGAGTGAGAGAGAGATGGAGAAAGAGTGAGAACGATTGTGGAAGGCAGGGAGAAACAGAGTGTAAGAGATGGAGAAAGAGTGAGAACGATTGTGGAAGGCAGGGAGAAACAGTGTGAGAGATGGAGAAAGAGTGAGAACGATTGTGGAAGGCAGGGCAAAACAGTGTGAGAGAGATGGAGAAAGAGTGAGAACGATTGTGGAAGGCAGGGAGAAACAGTGAGAGAGAGATGGAGAAAGAGTGAGAACGATTGTGGAAGGCAGGGAGAAACAGTGTGAGAGATGGAGAAAGAGTGAGAACGTTTGTGGAAGGCAGGGCGAAAGTGTGAGAGATGGAGAAAGAGTGAGAACGATTGTGGAAGGCAGGGAGAAACAGAGTGTGAGAGATGGAGAAAGAGTGACAACGTTTGTGGAAGGCAGGGCGAAAGTATGAGAGATGGAGAAAGAGTGAGAACGATTGTGGAAGGCAGGGAGAAACAGAGTGTGAGAGATGGAGAAAGAGTGACAACGTTTGTGGAAGGCAGGGAAAAACAGAGTGTGAGAGAGATGGAGAAAGAGAGAACGATTGTGGAAGGCAGGGAGAAACGTGAGAGAGTGATGGAGAAAGAGTGAGAACGTTTGTGGAAGGCAGGGAGAAACAGTGTGAGAGAGATGGAGAAAGAGTAAGAACGATTGTGGAAGGCAGGGAGAAACAGAGTGAGAGAGATGGAGAAAGAGTGAGAACGATTGTGGAAGGCAGGGAGAAACAGAGTGTGAGAGATGGAGAAAGAGTGAGAACGATTGTGGAAGGCAGGGAGAAACAGAGTGTGAGAGATGGAGAAAGAGTGAGAACGATTGTGGAAGGCAGGGCAAAACAGTGTGAGAGATGGAGAAAGAGTGAGAACGATTGTGGAAGGCAGGGAGAAACAGAGTGAGAGAGATGGAGAAAGAGTGAGAACGATTGTGGAAGGCAGGGAGAAACAGAGTGTGAGAGAGATGGAGAAAGAGTGAGAACGATTGTGGAAGGCAGGGAGAAACAGAGTGTGAGAGATGGAGAAAGAGTGACAACGTTTGTGGAAGGCAGGGGGAAAGTGTGAGAGATGGAGAAAGAGTGAGAACGATTGTGGAAGGCAGGGAGAAACAGAGTGTGAGAGAGATGGAGAAAGAGTGAGAACGATTGTGGAATGCAGGGAGAAACAGAGTGTGAGAGATGGAGAAAGAGTGACAACGTTTGTGGAAGGCAGGGAAAAACAGAGTGTGTGAGAGATGGAGAAAGAGTGAGAACGATTGTGGAAGGCAGGGAGAAACGTGAGAGAGAGATGGAGAAAGAGTGAGAACGATTGTGGAAGGCAGGGAGAAACGTGAGAGAGAGATGAAGAAAGAGTGAGAACGATTGTGGAAGGCAGGGAGAAACAGAGTGTGAGAGATGGAGAAAGAGTAAGAACGTTTGTGGAAGGCAGGGAGAAACAGTGTGAGAGAGATGGAGAAAGAGTAAGAACGATTGTGGAAGGCAGGGAGATACAGAGTGTGAGAGAGATGGAGAAAGAGTGAGAACGATTGTGGAAGGCAGGGAGAAACAGAGTGAGAGAGATGGAGAAAGAGTGAGAACGATTGTGGAAGGCAGGGAGAAACAGAGTGAGAGAGATGGAGAAAGAGTGAGAACGATTGTGGAAGGCAGGGAGAAACAGAGTGAGAGAGATGGAGAAAGAGTGAGAACGATTGTGGAAGGCAGGGAGAAACAGAGTGAGAGAGATGGAGAAAGAGTGAGAACGATTGTGGAAGGCAGGGAGAAACAGAGTGTGAGAGATGGAGAAACAGTGAGAACGATTGTGGAAGGCAGGGAGAAACAGAGTGTGAGAGATGGAGAAAGAGTGAGAACGATTGTGGAAGGCAGGGCAAAACAGTGTGAGAGATGGAGAAAGAGTGAGAACGATTGTGGAAGGGAGGGAGAAACAGAGTGAGAGAGATGGAGAAAGAGTGAGAACGATTGTGGAAGGCAGGGAGAAACAGAGTGTGAGAGAGATGGAGAAAGAGTGAGAACGATTGTGGAAGGCAGGGAGAAACAGAGTGTGAGAGATGGAGAAAGAGTGACAACGTTTGTGGAAGGCAGGGCGAAACAGTGTGTGAGAGATGGAGAAAGAGTGAGAACGATTGTGGAAGGCAGGGAAAAACAGAGTGTGAGAGAGATGGAGAAAGAGAGAACGATTGTGGAAGGCAGGGAGAAACAGAGTGTGAGAGATGGAGAAAGAGTGACTACGTTTGTGGAAGGCAGGGAAAAACAGAGTGTGTGAGAGATGGAGAAAGAGAGAACGATTGTGGAAGGCAGGGAGAAACAGAGTGTGAGAGATGGAGAAAGAGTGACAACGTTTGTGGAAGGCAGGGAAAAACAGAGTGTGAGAGAGATGGAGAGAGAGAGAACGATTGTGGAAGGCAGGGGTAAACAGAGTGTGAGAGATGGAGAAAGAGTGAAAACGATTGTGGAAGGCAGGGAGAAACAGAGTGTGAGAGATGGAGAAAGAGTGAGAACGATTGTGGAAGGCAGGGAGAAACAGAGTGTGAGAGAGATGGAGAAAGAGTGAGAACGATTGTGGAAGGCAGGGAGAAACAGAGTGTGAGAGAGATGGAGAAAGAGTGAGAACGATTGTGGAAGGCAGGGCAAAACAGTGTGAGAGAGATGGAGAAAGAGTGAGAACGATTGTGGAAGGCAGGGAGAAACGTGAGAGAGATGGAGAAAGAGTGAGAACGATTGTGGAAGGCAGGGAGAAACAGAGTGTGAGAGAGATGGAGAAAGAGTGAGAACGATTGTGGAAGGCAGGGAGAAACAGAGTGTGAGAGATGGAGAAAGAGTGAGAACGATTGTGGAAGGCAGGGAGAAACAGAGTGTGAGAGATGGAGAAAGAGTGAGAACGATTGTGGAACGCAGGGAGAAACGTGAGAGAGATGGAGAAAGAGTGAGAACGATAGTGGAAGGCAGGGAGAAACAGAGTGTGAGAGATGGAGAAAGAGTGAGAACGATTGTGGAAGGCAGGGAGAAGCAGAGTGTAAGAGATGGAGAAAGAGTGAGAACGATTGTGGAAGGCAGGGAGAAACGTGAGAGAGAGATGGAGAAAGAGTGAGAACGTTTGTGGAAGGCAGGGAGAAACAGTGTGAGAGAGATGGAGAAAGAGTAAGAACGATTCTGGAAGGCAGGGAGAAACAGAGTGAGAGAGATGGAGAAAGAGTGAGAACGATTGTGGAAGGCAGGGAGAAACAGAGTGTGAGAGATGGAGAAAGAGTGAGAACGATTGTGGAAGGCAGGGAGAAACAGAGTGTGAGAGATGGAGAAAGAGTGAGAACGATTGTGGAAGGCAGGGAGAAACAGAGTGTGAGAGATGGAGAAAGAGTGAGAACGATTGTGGAAGGCAGGGCAAAACAGTGTGAGAGATGGAGAAAGAGTGAGAACGATTGTGGAAGGCAGGGAGAAACAGAGTGAGAGAGATGGAGAAAGAGTGAGAACGATTGTGGAAGGCAGGGAGAAACAGAGTGTGAGAGAGATGGAGAAAGAGTGAGAACGATTGTGGAAGGCAGGGAGAAACAGAGTGTGAGAGATGGAGAAAGAGTGACAACGTTTGTGGAAGGCAGGGCGAAAGTGTGAGAGATGGAGAAAGAGTGAGAACGATTGTGGAAGGCAGGGAGAAACAGAGTGTGAGAGAGATGGAGAAAGAGTGAGAACGATTGTGGAAGGCAGGGAGAAACAGAGTGTGAGAGATGGAGAAAGAGTGACAACGTTTGTGGAAGGCAGGGAAAAACAGAGTGTGTGAGAGATGGAGAAAGAGTGAGAACGATTGTGGAAGGCAGGGAGAAACGTGAGAGAGAGATGGAGAAAGAGTGAGAACGATTGTGGAAGGCAGGGAGAAACGTGAGAGAGAGATGGAGAAAGAGTGAGAACGATTGTGGAAGGCAGGGAGAAACTGAGTGTGAGAGATGGAGAAAGAGTAAGAACGTTTGTGGAAGGCAGGGAGAAACAGTGTGAGAGAGATGGAGAAAGAGTAAGAACGATTGTGGAAGGCAGGGAGATACAGAGTGTGAGAGATGGAGAAAGAGTGAGAACGATTGTGGAAGGCAGGGAGAAACAGAGTGAGAGAGATGGAGAAAGTGAGAACGATTGTGGAAGGCAGGGAGAAACAGAGTGAGAGAGATGGAGAAAGAGTGAGAACGATTGTGGAAGGCAGGGAGAAACAGAGTGAGAGAGATGGAGAAAGAGTGAGAACGATTGTGGAAGGCAGGGAGAAACAGAGTGAGAGAGATGGAGAAAGAGTGAGAACGATTGTGGAAGGCAGGGAGAAACAGAGTGTGAGAGATGGAGAAAGAGTGAGAACGATTGTGGAAGGCAGGGAGAAACAGAGTGTGAGAGATGGAGAAAGAGTGAGAACGATTGTGGAAGGCAGGGCAAAACAGTGTGAGAGATGGAGAAAGAGTGAGAACGATTGTGGAAGGCAGGGAGAAACAGAGTGAGAGAGATGGAGAAAGAGTGAGAACGATTGTGGAAGGCAGGGAGAAACAGAGTGTGAGAGAGATGGAGAAAGAGTGAGAACGATTGTGGAAGGCAGGGAGAAACAGAGTGTGAGAGATGGAGAAAGAGTGACAACGTTTGTGGAAGGGAGGGCGAAACAGTGTGTGAGAGATGGAGAAAGAGTGAGAACGATTGTGGAAGGCAGGGAAAAACAGAGTGTGAGAGAGATGGAGAAAGAGAGAACGATTGTGGAAGGCAGGGAGAAACAGAGTGTGAGAGATGGAGAAAGAGTGAGAACGATTGTGGAAGGCAGGGAGAAACAGAGTGTGAGAGATGGAGAAAGAGTGAGAACGATTGTGGAAGGCAGGGAGAAACAGAGTGTGAGAGAGATGGAGAAAGAGTGAGAACGATTGTGGAAGGCAGGGAGAAACAGAGTGTGAGAGAGATGGAGAAAGAGTGAGAACGATTGTGGAAGGCAGGGCAAAACAGTGTGAGAGAGATGGAGAAAGAGTGAGAACGATTGTGGAAGGCAGGGAGAAACAGAGTGTGAGAGATGGAGAAAGAGTGAGAACGATTGTGGAAGGCAGGGAGAAACAGAGTGTGAGAGAGATGGAGAAAGAGTGAGAACGATTGTGGAAGGCAGGGAGAAACAGAGTGTGAGAGATGGAGAAAGAGTGAGAACGATTGTGGAAGGCAGGGAGAAACAGAGTGTGAGAGATGGAGAAAGAGTGAGAACGATTGTGGAACGCAGGGAGAAACGTGAGAGAGATGGAGAAAGAGTGAGAACGATAGTGGAAGGCAGGGAGAAACACAGTGTGAGAGATGGAGAAAGAGTGAGAACGATTGTGGAAGGCAGGGAGAAACAGAGTGTAAGAGATGGAGAAAGAGTGAGAACGATTGTGGAAGGCAGGGAGAAACAGTGTGAGAGATGGAGAAAGAGTGAGAACGATTGTGGAAGGCAGGGCAAAACAGTGTGAGAGATGGAGAAAGAGTGAGAACGTTTGTGGAAGGCAGGGAGAAACAGTGTGAGAGAGATGGAGAAAGAGTGAGAACGATTGTGGAAGGCAGGGAGAAACAGAGTGTGAGAGATGGAGAAAGAGTGACAACGTTTGTGGAAGGCAGGGCGAAACAGTGTGTGAGAGATGGAGAAAGAGAGAACGATTGTGGAAGGCAGGGAGAAACAGTGTGAGAGATGGAGAAAGAGTGAGAACGTTTGTGGAAGGCAGGGCGAAAGTGTGAGAGATGGAGAAAGAGTGAGAACGATTGTGGAAGGCAGGGAGAAACAGAGTGTGAGAGATGGAGAAAGAATGAGAACGATTGTGGAAGGCAGGGAGAAACAGAGTGTGAGAGAGATGGAGAAAGAGTGAGAACGATTGTGGAAGGCAGGGTGAAACGTGAGAGAGATGGAGAAAGAGTGAGAACGATTGTGGAAGGCAGGGAGAATCAGTGTGTGAGAGAGATGGAGAAAGAGTGAGAACGATTGTGGAAGGCAGGGAGAAACGTGAGAGAGATGGAGAAAGAGTGAGAACGATTGTGGAAGGCAGGGAGAAACAGAGTGTGAGAGAGATGGAGAAAGAGTGAGAACGATTGTGGAAGGCAGGGAGAAACGTGAGAGAGATGGAGAAAGAGTGAGAACGATTGTGGAAGGCAGGGAGAAACAGAGTGTGAGAGAGATGGAGAAAGAGTGAGAACGATTGTGTAAGGCAGGGAGAAACAGAGTGAGAGAGAGATGGAGAAAGAGTGAGAACGATTGTGGAAGGCAGGGAGAAACAGAGTGTAAGAGATGGAGAAAGAGTGAGAACGATTGTGGAAGGCAGGGAGAAACAGTGTGAGAGATGGAGAAAGAGTGAGAACGATTGTGGAAGGCAGGGCAAAACAGTGTGAGAGAGATGGAGAAAGAGTGAGAACGATTGTGGAAGGCAGGGAGAAACAGTGAGAGAGAGATGGAGAAAGAGTGAGAACGATTGTGGAAGGCAGGGAGAAACAGTGTGAGAGATGGAGAAAGAGTGAGAACGTTTGTGGAAGGCAGGGCCAAAGTGTGAGAGATGGAGAAAGAGTGAGAACGATTGTGGAAGGCAGGGAGAAACAGAGTGTGAGAGATGGAGAAAGAGTGACAACGTTTGTTGAAGGCAGGGCGAAAGTGTGAGAGATGGAGAAAGAGTGAGAACGATTGTGGAAGGCAGGGAGAAACAGAGTGTGAGAGATGGAGAAAGAGTGACAACGTTTGTGGAAGGCAGGGAAAAACAGAGTGTGAGAGAGATGGAGAAAGAGAGAACGATTGTGGAAGGCAGGGAGAAACGTGAGAGAGAGATGGAGAAAGAGTGAGAACGATTGTGGAAGGCAGGGAGAAACGTGAGAGAGAGATGGAGAAAGAGTGAGAACGTTTGTGGAAGGCAGGGAGAAACAGTGTGAGAGAGATGGAGAAAGAGTAAGAACGATTGTGGAAGGCAGGGAGAAACAGAGTGAGAGAGATGGAGAAAGAGTGAGAACGATTGTGGAAGGCAGGGAGAAACAGAGTGTGAGAGATGGAGAAAGAGTGAGAACGATTGTGGAAGGCAGGGAGAAACACAGTGTGAGAGATGGAGAAAGAGTGAGAACGATTGTGGAAGGCAGGGAGAAACAGAGTGAGAGAGATGGAGAAAGAGTGAGAACGATTGTGGAAGGCAGGGAGAAACAGAGTGAGAGAGATGGAGAAAGAGTGAGAACGATTGTGGAAGGCAGGGAGAAACAGAGTGAGAGAGATGGAGAAAGAGTGAGAACGATTGTGGAAGGCAGGGAGAAACAGAGTGTGAGAGATGGAGAAAGAGTGAGAACGATTGTGGAAGGCAGGGAGAAACAGAGTGTGAGAGATGGAGAAAGAGTGAGAACGATTGTGGAAGGCAGGGCAAAACAGTGTGAGAGATGGAGAAAGAGTGAGAACGATTGTGGAAGGCAGGGAGAAACAGAGTGAGAGAGATGGAGAAAGAGTGAGAACGATTGTGGAAGACAGGGAGAAACAGAGTGTGAGAGAGATGGAGAAAGAGTGAGAACGATTGTGGAAGGCAGGGAGAAACAGAGTGTGAGAGATGGAGAAAGAGTGACAACGTTTGTGGAAGGGAGGGCGAAACAGTGTGTGAGAGATGGAGAAAGAGTGAGAACGATTGTGGAAGGCAGGGAAAAACAGAGTGTGAGAGAGATGGAGAAAGAGAGAACGATTGTGGAAGGCAGGGAGAAACAGAGTGTGAGAGATGGAGAAAGAGTGACTACGTTTGTGGAAGGCAGGGAAAAACAGAGTGTGTGAGAGATGGAGAAAGAGAGAACGATTGTGGAAGGCAGGGAGAAACAGAGTGTGAGAGATGGAGAAAGAGTGACAACGTTTGTGGAAGGCAGGGAAAAACAGAGTGTGAGAGAGATGGAGAAAGAGAGAACGATTGTGGAAGGCAGGGAGAAACAGAGTGTGAGAGATGGAGAAAGAGTGAGAACGATTGTGGAAGGCAGGGAGAAACAGAGTGTGAGAGATGGAGAAAGAGTGACAACGTTTGTTGAAGGCAGGGCGAAAGTGTGAGAGATGGAGAAAGAGTGAGAACGATTGTGGAAGGCAGGGAGAAACAGAGTGTGAGAGATGGAGAAAGAGTGACAACGTTTGTGGAAGGCAGGGAAAAACAGAGTGTGAGAGAGATGGAGAAAGAGAGAACGATTGTGGAAGGCAGGGAGAAACGTGAGAGAGAGATGGAGAAAGAGTGAGAACGATTGTGGAAGGCAGGGAGAAACGTGAGAGAGAGATGGAGAAAGAGTGAGAACGTTTGTGGAAGGCAGGGAGAAACAGTGTGAGAGAGATGGAGAAAGAGTAAGAACGATTGTGGAAGGCAGGGAGAAACAGAGTGAGAGAGATGGAGAAAGAGTGAGAACGATTGTGGAAGGCAGGGAGAAACAGAGTGTGAGAGATGGAGAAAGAGTGAGAACGATTGTGGAAGGCAGGGAGAAACACAGTGTGAGAGATGGAGAAAGAGTGAGAACGATTGTGGAAGGCAGGGAGAAACAGAGTGAGAGAGATGGAGAAAGAGTGAGAACGATTGTGGAAGGCAGGGAGAAACAGAGTGTGAGAGAGATGGAGAAAGAGTGAGAACGATTGTGGAAGGCAGGGAGAAACGTGAGAGAGATGGAGAAAGAGTGAGAACGATTGTGGAAGGCAGGGAGAAACAGAGTGTGAGAGAGATGGAGAAAGAGTGAGAACGATTGTGTAAGGCAGGGAGAAACAGAGTGAGAGAGAGATGGAGAAAGAGTGAGAACGATTGTGGAAGGCAGGGAGAAACAGAGTGTAAGAGATGGAGAAAGAGTGAGAACGATTGTGGAAGGCAGGGAGAAACAGTGTGAGAGATGGAGAAAGAGTGAGAACGATTGTGGAAGGCAGGGCAAAACAGTGTGAGAGAGATGGAGAAAGAGTGAGAACGATTGTGGAAGGCAGGGAGAAACAGTGAGAGAGAGATGGAGAAAGAGTGAGAACGATTGTGGAAGGCAGGGAGAAACAGTGTGAGAGATGGAGAAAGAGTGAGAACGTTTGTGGAAGGCAGGGCAAAAGTGTGAGAGATGGAGAAAGAGTGAGAACGATTGTGGAAGGCAGGGAGAAACAGAGTGTGAGAGATGGAGAAAGAGTGACAACGTTTGTTGAAGGCAGGGCGAAAGTGTGAGAGATGGAGAAAGAGTGAGAACGATTGTGGAAGGCAGGGAGAAACAGAGTGTGAGAGATGGAGAAAGAGTGACAACGTTTGTGGAAGGCAGGGAAAAACAGAGTGTGAGAGAGATGGAGAAAGAGAGAACGATTGTGGAAGGCAGGGAGAAACGTGAGAGAGAGATGGAGAAAGAGTGAGAACGATTGTGGAAGGCAGGGAGAAACGTGAGAGAGAGATGGAGAAAGAGTGAGAACGTTTGTGGAAGGCAGGGAGAAACAGTGTGAGAGAGATGGAGAAAGAGTAAGAACGATTGTGGAAGGCAGGGAGAAACAGAGTGAGAGAGATGGAGAAAGAGTGAGAACGATTGTGGAAGGCAGGGAGAAACAGAGTGTGAGAGATGGAGAAAGAGTGAGAACGATTGTGGAAGGCAGGGAGAAACACAGTGTGAGAGATGGAGAAAGAGTGAGAACGATTGTGGAAGGCAGGGAGAAACAGAGTGAGAGAGATGGAGAAAGAGTGAGAACGATTGTGGAAGGCAGGGAGAAACAGAGTGAGAGAGATGGAGAAAGAGTGAGAACGATTGTGGAAGGCAGGGAGAAACAGAGTGAGAGAGATGGAGAAAGAGTGAGAACGATTGTGGAAGGCAGGGAGAAACAGAGTGTGAGAGATGGAGAAAGAGTGAGAACGATTGTGGAAGGCAGGGAGAAACAGAGTGTGAGAGATGGAGAAAGAGTGAGAACGATTGTGGAAGGCAGGGCAAAACAGTGTGAGAGATGGAGAAAGAGTGAGAACGATTGTGGAAGGCAGGGAGAAACAGTGTGAGAGATGGAGAAAGAGTGAGAACGATTGTGGAATGCAGGGAAAAACAGAGTGTGAGAGAGATGGAGAAAGAGAGAACGATTGTGGAAGGCAGGGAGAAACAGAGTGTGAGAGATGGAGAAAGAGTGACTACGTTTGTGGAAGGCAGGGAAAAACAGAGTGTGTGAGAGATGGAGAAAGAGAGAACGATTGTGGAAGGCAGGGAGAAACAGAGTGTGAGAGATGGAGAAAGAGTGACAACGTTTGTGGAAGGCAGGGAAAAACAGAGTGTGAGAGAGATGGAGAAAGAGAAAACGATTGTGGAAGGCAGGGAGAAACAGAGTGTGAGAGATGGAGAAAGAGTGAGAACGATTGTGGAAGGCAGGGAGAAACAGAGTGTGAGAGATGGAGAAAGAGTGAGAACGATTGTGGAAGGCAGGGAGAAACAGAGTGTGAGAGAGATGGAGAAAGAGTGAGAACGATTGTGGAAGGCAGGGAGAAACAGAGTGTGAGAGATGGAGAAAGAATGAGAACGATTGTGGAAGGCAGGGAGAAACAGAGTGTGAGAGAGATGGAGAAAGAGTGAGAACGATTGTGGAAGGCAGGGTGAAACGTGAGAGAGATGGAGAAAGAGTGAGAACGATTGTGGAAGGCAGGGAGAATCAGTGTGTGAGAGAGATGGAGAAAGAGTGAGAACGATTGTGGAAGGCAGGGAGAAACGTGAGAGAGATGGAGAAAGAGTGAGAACGATTGTGGAAGGCAGGGAGAAACAGAGTGTGAGAGAGATGGAGAAAGAGTGAGAACGATTGTGGAAGGCAGGGAGAAACGTGAGAGAGATGGAGAAAGAGTGAGAACGATTGTGGAAGGCAGGGAGAAACAGAGTGTGAGAGAGATGGAGAAAGAGTGAGAACGATTGTGTAAGGCAGGGAGAAACAGAGTGAGAGAGAGATGGAGAAAGAGTGAGAACGATTGTGGAAGGCAGGGAGAAACAGAGTGTAAGAGATGGAGAAAGAGTGAGAACGATTGTGGAAGGCAGGGAGAAACAGTGTGAGAGATGGAGAAAGAGTGAGAACGATTGTGGAAGGCAGGGCAAAACAGTGTGAGAGAGATGGAGAAAGAGTGAGAACGATTGTGGAAGGCAGGGAGAAACAGTGAGAGAGAGATGGAGAAAGAGTGAGAACGATTGTGGAAGGCAGGGAGAAACAGTGTGAGAGATGGAGAAAGAGTGAGAACGTTTGTGGAAGGCAGGGCCAAAGTGTGAGAGATGGAGAAAGAGTGAGAACGATTGTGGAAGGCAGGGAGAAACAGAGTGTGAGAGATGGAGAAAGAGTGACAACGTTTGTTGAAGGCAGGGCGAAAGTGTGAGAGATGGAGAAAGAGTGAGAACGATTGTGGAAGGCAGGGAGAAACAGAGTGTGAGAGATGGAGAAAGAGTGACAACGTTTGTGGAAGGCAGGGAAAAACAGAGTGTGAGAGAGATGGAGAAAGAGAGAACGATTGTGGAAGGCAGGGAGAAACGTGAGAGAGAGATGGAGAAAGAGTGAGAACGATTGTGGAAGGCAGGGAGAAACGTGAGAGAGAGATGGAGAAAGAGTGAGAACGTTTGTGGAAGGCAGGGAGAAACAGTGTGAGAGAGATGGAGAAAGAGTAAGAACGATTGTGGAAGGCAGGGAGAAACAGAGTGAGAGAGATGGAGAAAGAGTGAGAACGATTGTGGAAGGCAGGGAGAAACAGAGTGTGAGAGATGGAGAAAGAGTGAGAACGATTGTGGAAGGCAGGGAGAAACACAGTGTGAGAGATGGAGAAAGAGTGAGAACGATTGTGGAAGGCAGGGAGAAACAGAGTGAGAGAGATGGAGAAAGAGTGAGAACGATTGTGGAAGGCAGGGAGAAACAGAGTGAGAGAGATGGAGAAAGAGTGAGAACGATTGTGGAAGGCAGGGAGAAACAGAGTGAGAGAGATGGAGAAAGAGTGAGAACGATTGTGGAAGGCAGGGAGAAACAGAGTGTGAGAGATGGAGAAAGAGTGAGAACGATTGTGGAAGGCAGGGAGAAACAGAGTGTGAGAGATGGAGAAAGAGTGAGAACGATTGTGGAAGGCAGGGCAAAACAGTGTGAGAGATGGAGAAAGAGTGAGAACGATTGTGGAAGGCAGGGAGAAACAGAGTGAGAGAGATGGAGAAAGAGTGAGAACGATTGTGGAAGACAGGGAGAAACAGAGTGTGAGAGAGATGGAGAAAGAGTGAGAACGATTGTGGAAGGCAGGGAGAAACAGAGTGTGAGAGATGGAGAAAGAGTGACAACGTTTGTGGAAGGGAGGGCGAAACAGTGTGTGAGAGATGGAGAAAGAGTGAGAACGATTGTGGAAGGCAGGGAAAAACAGAGTGTGAGAGAGATGGAGAAAGAGAGAACGATTGTGGAAGGCAGGGAGAAACAGAGTGTGAGAGATGGAGAAAGAGTGACTACGTTTGTGGAAGGCAGGGAAAAACAGAGTGTGTGAGAGATGGAGAAAGAGAGAACGATTGTGGAAGGCAGGGAGAAACAGAGTGTGAGAGATGGAGAAAGAGTGACAACGTTTGTGGAAGGCAGGGAAAAACAGAGTGTGAGAGAGATGGAGAAAGAGAGAACGATTGTGGAAGGCAGGGAGAAACAGAGTGTGAGAGATGGAGAAAGAGTGAGAACGATTGTGGAAGGCAGGGAGAAACAGAGTGTGAGAGATGGAGAAAGAGTGACAACGTTTGTTGAAGGCAGGGCGAAAGTGTGAGAGATGGAGAAAGAGTGAGAACGATTGTGGAAGGCAGGGAGAAACAGAGTGTGAGAGATGGAGAAAGAGTGACAACGTTTGTGGAAGGCAGGGAAAAACAGAGTGTGAGAGAGATGGAGAAAGAGAGAACGATTGTGGAAGGCAGGGAGAAACGTGAGAGAGAGATGGAGAAAGAGTGAGAACGATTGTGGAAGGCAGGGAGAAACGTGAGAGAGAGATGGAGAAAGAGTGAGAACGTTTGTGGAAGGCAGGGAGAAACAGTGTGAGAGAGATGGAGAAAGAGTAAGAACGATTGTGGAAGGCAGGGAGAAACAGAGTGAGAGAGATGGAGAAAGAGTGAGAACGATTGTGGAAGGCAGGGAGAAACAGAGTGTGAGAGATGGAGAAAGAGTGAGAACGATTGTGGAAGGCAGGGAGAAACACAGTGTGAGAGATGGAGAAAGAGTGAGAACGATTGTGGAAGGCAGGGAGAAACAGAGTGAGAGAGATGGAGAAAGAGTGAGAACGATTGTGGAAGGCAGGGAGAAACAGAGTGTGAGAGAGATGGAGAAAGAGTGAGAACGATTGTGGAAGGCAGGGAGAAACGTGAGAGAGATGGAGAAAGAGTGAGAACGATTGTGGAAGGCAGGGAGAAACAGAGTGTGAGAGAGATGGAGAAAGAGTGAGAACGATTGTGTAAGGCAGGGAGAAACAGAGTGAGAGAGAGATGGAGAAAGAGTGAGAACGATTGTGGAAGGCAGGGAGAAACAGAGTGTAAGAGATGGAGAAAGAGTGAGAACGATTGTGGAAGGCAGGGAGAAACAGTGTGAGAGATGGAGAAAGAGTGAGAACGATTGTGGAAGGCAGGGCAAAACAGTGTGAGAGAGATGGAGAAAGAGTGAGAACGATTGTGGAAGGCAGGGAGAAACAGTGAGAGAGAGATGGAGAAAGAGTGAGAACGATTGTGGAAGGCAGGGAGAAACAGTGTGAGAGATGGAGAAAGAGTGAGAACGTTTGTGGAAGGCAGGGCAAAAGTGTGAGAGATGGAGAAAGAGTGAGAACGATTGTGGAAGGCAGGGAGAAACAGAGTGTGAGAGATGGAGAAAGAGTGACAACGTTTGTTGAAGGCAGGGCGAAAGTGTGAGAGATGGAGAAAGAGTGAGAACGATTGTGGAAGGCAGGGAGAAACAGAGTGTGAGAGATGGAGAAAGAGTGACAACGTTTGTGGAAGGCAGGGAAAAACAGAGTGTGAGAGAGATGGAGAAAGAGAGAACGATTGTGGAAGGCAGGGAGAAACGTGAGAGAGAGATGGAGAAAGAGTGAGAACGATTGTGGAAGGCAGGGAGAAACGTGAGAGAGAGATGGAGAAAGAGTGAGAACGTTTGTGGAAGGCAGGGAGAAACAGTGTGAGAGAGATGGAGAAAGAGTAAGAACGATTGTGGAAGGCAGGGAGAAACAGAGTGAGAGAGATGGAGAAAGAGTGAGAACGATTGTGGAAGGCAGGGAGAAACAGAGTGTGAGAGATGGAGAAAGAGTGAGAACGATTGTGGAAGGCAGGGAGAAACACAGTGTGAGAGATGGAGAAAGAGTGAGAACGATTGTGGAAGGCAGGGAGAAACAGAGTGAGAGAGATGGAGAAAGAGTGAGAACGATTGTGGAAGGCAGGGAGAAACAGAGTGAGAGAGATGGAGAAAGAGTGAGAACGATTGTGGAAGGCAGGGAGAAACAGAGTGAGAGAGATGGAGAAAGAGTGAGAACGATTGTGGAAGGCAGGGAGAAACAGAGTGTGAGAGATGGAGAAAGAGTGAGAACGATTGTGGAAGGCAGGGAGAAACAGAGTGTGAGAGATGGAGAAAGAGTGAGAACGATTGTGGAAGGCAGGGCAAAACAGTGTGAGAGATGGAGAAAGAGTGAGAACGATTGTGGAAGGCAGGGAGAAACAGAGTGAGAGAGATGGAGAAAGAGTGAGAACGATTGTGGAAGGCAGGGAGAAACAGAGTGTGAGAGAGATGGAGAAAGAGTGAGAACGATTGTGGAAGGCAGGGAGAAACAGAGTGTGAGAGATGGAGAAAGAGTGACAACGTTTGTGGAAGGGAGGGCGAAACAGTGTGTGAGAGATGGAGAAAGAGTGAGAACGATTGTGGAATGCAGGGAAAAACAGAGTGTGAGAGAGATGGAGAAAGAGAGAACGATTGTGGAAGGCAGGGAGAAACAGAGTGTGAGAGATGGAGAAAGAGTGACTACGTTTGTGGAAGGCAGGGAAAAACAGAGTGTGTGAGAGATGGAGAAAGAGAGAACGATTGTGGAAGGCAGGGAGAAACAGAGTGTGAGAGATGGAGAAAGAGTGACAACGTTTGTGGAAGGCAGGGAAAAACAGAGTGTGAGAGAGATGGAGAAAGAGAAAACGATTGTGGAAGGCAGGGAGAAACAGAGTGTGAGAGATGGAGAAAGAGTGAGAACGATTGTGGAAGGCAGGGAGAAACAGAGTGTGAGAGATGGAGAAAGAGTGAGAACGATTGTGGAAGGCAGGGAGAAACAGAGTGTGAGAGAGATGGAGAAAGAGTGAGAACGATTGTGGAAGGCAGGGAGAAACAGAGTGTGAGAGAGATGGAGAAAGAGTGAGAACGATTGTGGAAGGCAGGGCAAAACAGTGTGAGAGAGATGGAGAAAGAGTGAGAACGACTGTGGAAGGCAGGGAGAAACGTGAGAGAGATGGAGAAAGAGTGAGAACGATTGTGGAAGGCAGGGAGAAACAGAGTGTGAGAGAGATGGAGAAAGAGTGAGAACGATTGTGGAAGGCAGGGAGAAACAGAGTGTGAGAGATGGAGAAAGAGTGAGAACGATTGTGGAAGGCAGGGAGAAACAGAGTGTGAGAGATGGAGAAAGAGTGAGAACGATTGTGGAACGCAGGGAGAAACGTGAGAGAGATGGAGAAAGAGTGAGAACGATAGTGGAAGGCAGGGAGAAACAGAGTGTGAGAGATGGAGAAAGAGTGAGAACGATTGTGGAAGGCAGGGAGAAACAGAGTGTAAGAGATGGAGAAAGAGTGAGAACGATTGTGGAAGGCAGGGAGAAACAGTGTGAGAGATGGAGAAAGAGTGAGAACGATTGTGGAAGGCAGGGCAAAACAGTGTGAGAGATGGAGAAAGAGTGAGAACGTTTGTGGAAGGCAGGGAGAAACAGTGTGAGAGAGATGGAGAAAGAGTGAGAACGATTGTGGAAGGCAGGGAGAAACAGAGTGTGAGAGATGGAGAAAGAGTGACAACGTTTGTGGAAGGCAGGGCGAAACAGTGTGTGAGAGATGGAGAAAGAGAGAACGATTGTGGAAGGCAGGGAGAAACAGTGTGAGAGATGGAGAAAGAGTGAGAACGTTTGTGGAAGGCAGGGCGAAAGTGTGAGAGATGGAGAAAGAGTGAGAACGATTGTGGAAGGCAGGGAGAAACAGAGTGTGAGAGATGGAGAAAGAATGAGAACGATTGTGGAAGGCAGGGAGAAACAGAGTGTGAGAGAGATGGAGAAAGAGTGAGAACGATTGTGGAAGGCAGGGTGAAACGTGAGAGAGATGGAGAAAGAGTGAGAACGATTGTGGAAGGCAGGGAGAATCAGTGTGTGAGAGAGATGGAGAAAGAGTGAGAACGATTGTGGAAGGCAGGGAGAAACGTGAGAGAGATGGAGAAAGAGTGAGAACGATTGTGGAAGGCAGGGAGAAACAGAGTGTGAGAGAGATGGAGAAAGAGTGAGAACGATTGTGGAAGGCAGGGAGAAACGTGAGAGAGATGGAGAAAGAGTGAGAACGATTGTGGAAGGCAGGGAGAAACAGAGTGTGAGAGAGATGGAGAAAGAGTGAGAACGATTGTGTAAGGCAGGGAGAAACAGAGTGAGAGAGAGATGGAGAAAGAGTGAGAACGATTGTGGAAGGCAGGGAGAAACAGAGTGTAAGAGATGGAGAAAGAGTGAGAACGATTGTGGAAGGCAGGGAGAAACAGTGTGAGAGATGGAGAAAGAGTGAGAACGATTGTGGAAGGCAGGGCAAAACAGTGTGAGAGAGATGGAGAAAGAGTGAGAACGATTGTGGAAGGCAGGGAGAAACAGTGAGAGAGAGATGGAGAAAGTGTGAGAACGATTGTGGAAGGCAGGGAGAAACAGTGTGAGAGATGGAGAAAGAGTGAGAACGTTTGTGGAAGGCAGGGCCAAAGTGTGAGAGATGGAGAAAGAGTGAGAACGATTGTGGAAGGCAGGGAGAAACAGAGTGTGAGAGATGGAGAAAGAGTGACAACGTTTGCTGAAGGCAGGGCGAAAGTGTGAGAGATGGAGAAAGAGTGAGAACGATTGTGGAAGGCAGGGAGAAACAGAGTGTGAGAGATGGAGAAAGAGTGACAACGTTTGTGGAAGGCAGGGAAAAACAGAGTGTGAGAGAGATGGAGAAAGAGAGAACGATTGTGGAAGGCAGGGAGAAACGTGAGAGAGAGATGGAGAAAGAGTGAGAACGTTTGTGGAAGGCAGGGAGAAACAGTGTGAGAGAGATGGAGAAAGAGTAAGAACGATTGTGGAAGGCAGGGAGAAACAGAGTGAGAGAGATGGAGAAAGAGTGAGAACGATTGTGGAAGGCAGGGAGAAACAGAGTGTGAGAGATGGAGAAAGAGTGAGAACGATTGTGGAAGGCAGGGAGAAACACAGTGTGAGAGATGGAGAAACAGTGAGAACGATTGTGGCAGGCAGGGAGAAACAGAGTGTGAGAGATGGAGAAAGAGTGAGAACGATTGTGGAAGGCAGGTCAAAACAGTGTGAGAGATGGAGAAAGAGTGAGAACGATTGTGGAAGGCAGGGAGAAACAGAGTGAGAGAGATGGAGAAAGAGTGAGAACGATTGTGGAAGGCAGGGAGAAACAGAGTGTGAGAGAGATGGAGAAAGAGTGAGAACGATTGTGGAAGGCAGGGAGAAACAGAGTGTGAGAGATGGAGAAAGAGTGACAACGTTTGTGGAAGGCAGGGCGAAAGTGTGAGAGATGGAGAAAGAGTGAGAACGATTGTGGAAGGCAGGGAGAAACAGAGTGTGAGAGAGATGGAGAAAGAGTGAGAAAGATTGTGGAAGGCAGGGAGAAACACAGTGTGAGAGATGGAGAAAGAGTGACAACGTTTGTGGAAGGCAGGGAAAAACAGAGTGTGTGAGAGATGGAGAAAGAGTGAGAACGATTGTGGAAGGCAGGGAGAAACGTGAGAGAGAGATGGAGAAAGAGTGAGAACGATTGTGGAAGGCAGGGAGAAACGTGAGAGAGAGATGGATAAAGAGTGAGAACGATTGTGGAAGGCAGGGAGAAACAGAGTGTGAGAGATGGAGAAAGAGTAAGAACGTTTGTGGAAGGCAGGGAGAAACAGTGTGAGAGAGATGGAGAAAGAGTAAGAACGATTGTGGAAGGCAGGGAGATACAGAGTGTGAGAGAGATGGAGAAAGAGTGAGAACGATTGTGGAAGGCAGGGAGAAACACAGTGAGAGAGATGGAGAAAGAGTGAGAACGATTGTGGAAGGCAGGGAGAAACAGAGTGAGAGAGATGGAGAAAGAGTGAGAACGATTGTGGAAGGCAGGGAGAAACAGAGTGAGAGAGATGGAGAAAGAGTGAGAACGATTGTGGAAGGCAGGGAGAAACAGAGTGAGAGAGATGGAGAAAGAGTGAGAACGATTGTGGAAGGCAGGGAGAAACAGAGTGTGAGAGATGGAGAAAGAGTGAGAACGATTGTGGAAGGCAGGGAGAAACAGAGTGTGAGAGATGGAGAAAGAGTGAGAACGATTGTGGAAGGCAGGGCAAAACAGTGTGAGAGATGGAGAAAGAGTGAGAACGATTGTGGAAGGCAGGGAGAAACAGAGTGAGAGAGATGGAGAAAGAGTGAGAACGATTGTGGTAGGCGGGGAGAAACAGAGTGTGAGAGAAATGGAGAAAGAGTGAGAACGATTGTGGAAGGCAGGGAGAAACAGAGTGTGAGAGATGGAGAAAGAGTGACAACGTTTGTGGAAGGCAGGGCGAAACAGTGTGTGAGAGATGGAGAAAGAGTGAGAACGATTGTGGAAGGCAGGGAAAAACAGAGTGTGAGAGAGATGGAGAAAGAGAGAACGATTGTGGAAGGCAGGGAGAAACAGAGTGTGAGAGATGGAGAAAGAGTGACTACGTTTGTGGAAGGCAGGGAAAAACAGAGTGTGTGAGAGATGGAGAAAGAGAGTACGATTGTGGAAGGCAGGGAGAAACAGAGTGTGAGAGATGGAGAAAGAGTGACAACGTTTGTGGAAGGCAGGGAAAAACAGAGTGTGAGAGAGATGGAGAAAGAGAGAACGATTGTGGAAGGCAGGGAGAAACAGAGTGTGAGAGATGGAGAAAGAGTGAGAACGATTGTGGAAGGCAGGGAGAAACAGAGTGTGAGAGATGGAGAAAGAGTGAGAACGATTGTGGAAGGCAGAGAGAAACAGAGTGTGAGAGAGATGGAGAAAGAGTGAGAACGATTGTGGAAGGCAGGGAGAAACAGAGTGTGAGAGAGATGGAGAAAGAGTGAGAACGATTGTGGAAGGCAGGGCAAAACAGTGTGAGAGAGATGGAGAAAGAGTGAGAACGATTGTGGAAGGCAGGGAGAAACGTGAGAGAGATGGAGAAAGAGTGAGAACGATTGTGGAAGGCAGGGAGAAACAGAGTGTGAGAGAGATGGAGAAAGAGTGAGAACGATTGTGGAAGGCAGGGAGAAACAGAGTGTGAGAGATGGAGAAAGAGTGAGAACGATTGTGGAAGGCAGGGAGAAACAGAGTGTGAGAGAGATGGAGAAAGAGTGAGAACGTTTGTGGAAGGCAGGGAGAAACAGAGTGAGAGAGATGGAGAAAGAGTGAGAACGATTGTGGAAGGCAGGGAGAAACAGAGTGAGAGAGATGGAGAAAGAGTGAGAACGATTGTGGAAGGCAGGGAGAAACAGAGTGTGAGAGATGGAGAAAGAGTGAGAACGATTGTGGAAGGCAGGGAGAAACAGAGTGTGAGAGATGGAGAAAGAGTGAGAACGATTGTGGAAGGCAGGGAGAAACAGAGTGAGAGAGATGGAGAAAGAGTGAGAACGATTGTGGAAGGCAGGGAAAAACAGAGTGTGAGAGAGATGGAGAAAGAGAGAACGATTGTGGAAGGCAGGGAGAAACAGAGTGTGAGAGATGGAGAAAGAGTGACTACGTTTGTGGAAGGCAGGGAAAAACAGAGTGTGTGAGAGATGGAGAAAGAGAGAACGATTGTGGAAGGCAGGGAGAAACAGAGTGTGAGAGATGGAGAAAGAGTGACAACGTTTGTGGAAGGCAGGGAAAAACAGAGTGTGAGAGAGATGGAGAAAGAGAGAACGATTGTGGAAGGCAGGGAGAAACAGAGTGTGAGAGATGGAGAAAGAGTGAGAACGATTGTGGAAGGCAGGGAGAAACAGAGTGTGAGAGATGGAGAAAGAGTGAGAACGATTGTGGAAGGCAGGGAGAAACAGAGTGTGAGAGAGATGGAGAAAGAGTGAGAACGATTGTGGAAGGCAGGGAGAAACAGAGTGTGAGAGAGATGGAGAAAGAGTGAGAACGATTGTGGAAGGCAGGGCAAAACAGTGTGAGAGAGATGGAGAAAGAGTGAGAACGATTGTGGAAGGCAGGGAGAAACGTGAGAGAGATGGAGAAAGAGTGAGAACGATTGTGGAAGGCAGGGAGAAACAGAGTGTGAGAGAGATGGAGAAAGAGTGAGAACGATTGTGGAAGGCAGGGAGAAACAGAGTGTGAGAGATGGAGAAAGAGTGAGAACGATTGTGGAAGGCAGGGAGAAACAGAGTGTGAGAGAGATGGAGAAAGAGTGAGAACGTTTGTGGAAGGCAGGGAGAAACAGTGAGAGAGAGATGGAGAAAGAGTGAGAACGATTGTGGAAGGCAGGGAGAAACAGTGTGAGAGATGGAGAAAGAGTGAGAACGATTGTGGAAGGCAGGGAGAAACAGAGTGTGAGAGATGGAGAAAGAGTGAGAACGATTGTGGAAGGCAGGGAGAAACAGTGTGAGAGAGATGGAGAAAGAGTGACAACGTTTGTGGAAGGCAGGGCGAAAGTGTGAGAGATGGAGAAAGAGTGAGAACGATTGTGGAAGGCAGGGAGAAACAGAGTGTGAGAGAGATGGAGAAAGAGTGAGAACGATTGTGGAAGGCAGGGCAAAACAGAGTGTGAGAGATGGAGAAAGAGTGAGAACGATTGTGGAAGGCAGGGCAAAACAGTGTGAGAGAGATGGAGAAAGAGTGAGAACGATTGTGGAAGGCAGGGAGAAACAGTGTGAGAGATGGAGAAAGAGTGAGAACGTTTGTGGAAGGCAGGGCGAAAGTGTGAGAGATGGAGAAAGAGTGAGAACGATTGTGGAAGGCAGGGAGAAACAGAGTGTGAGAGATGGAGAAAGAGTGAGAACGATTGTGGAAGGCAGGGAGAAACAGAGTGTGAGAGAGATGGAGAAAGAGTGAGAACGATTGTGGAAGGCAGGGAGAAACGTGAGAGAGATGGAGAAAGAGTGAGAACGATTGTGGAAGGCAGGGAGAATCAGTGTGTGAGAGAGATGGAGTAAGAGTGAGAACGATTGTGGAAGGCAGGGAGAAACGTGAGAGAGATGGAGAAAGAGTGAGAACGATTGTGGAAGGCAGGGAGAAACAGAGTGTGAGAGAGATGGAGAAAGAGTGAGAACGATTGTGGAAGGCAGGGAGAAACGTGAGAGAGATGGAGAAAGAGTGAGAACGATTGTGGAAGGCAGGGAGAAACAGAGTGTGAGAGAGATGGAGAAAGAGTGAGAACGATTGTGTAAGGCAGGGAGAAACAGAGTGAGAGAGAGATGGAGAAAGAGTGAGAACGATTGTGGAAGGCAGGGAGAAACAGAGTGTAAGAGATGGAGAAAGAGTGAGAACGATTGTGGAAGGCAGGGAGAAACAGTGTGAGAGATGGAGAAAGAGTGAGAACGATTGTGGAAGGCAGGGCAAAACAGTGTGAGAGAGATGGAGAAAGAGTGAGAACGATTGTGGAAGGCAGGGAGAAACAGTGAGAGAGAGATGGAGAAAGAGTGAGAACGATTGTGGAAGGCAGGGAGAAACAGTGTGAGAGATGGAGAAAGAGTGAGAATGTTTGTGGAAGGCAGGGCGAAAGTGTGAGAGATGGAGAAAGAGTGAGAACGATTGTGGAAGGCAGGGAGAAACAGAGTGTGAGAGATGGAGAAAGAGTGACAACGTTTGTGGAAGGCAGGGCGAAAGTGTGAGAGATGGAGAAAGAGTGAGAACGATTGTGGAAGGCAGGGAGAAACAGAGTGTGAGAGATGGAGAAAGAGTGACAACGTTTGTGGAAGGCAGGGAAAAACAGAGTGTGAGAGAGATGGAGAAAGAGAGAACGATTGTGGAAGGCAGGGAGAAACGTGAGAGAGAGATGGAGAAAGAGTGAGAACGATTGTGGAAGGCAGGGAGAAACGTGAGAGAGAGATGGAGAAAGAGTGAGAACGTTTGTGGAAGGCAGGGAGAAACAGTGTGAGAGAGATGGAGAAAGAGTAAGAACGATTGTGGAAGGCAGGGAGAAACAGAGTGAGAGAGATGGAGAAAGAGTGAGAACGATTGTGGAAGGCAGGGAGAAACAGAGTGTGAGAGATGGAGAAAGAGTGAGAACGATTGTGGAAGGCAGGGAGAAACAGTGTGAGAGAGATGGAGAAAGAGTGAGAACGATTGTGGAAGGCAGGGAGAAACAGAGTGAGAGAGATGGAGAAAGAGTGAGAACGATTGTGGAAGGCAGGGAGAAACAGAGTGAGAGAGATGGAGAAAGAGTGAGAACGATTGTGGAAGGCAGGGAGAAACAGAGTGAGAGAGATGGAGAAAGAGTGAGAACGATTGTGGAAGGCAGGGAGAAACAGAGTGTGAGAGATGGAGAAAGAGTGAGAACGATTGTGGAAGGCAGGGAGAAACAGAGTGTGAGAGATGGAGAAAGAGTGAGAACGATTGTGGAAGGCAGGGCAAAACAGTGTGAGAGATGGAGAAAGAGTGAGAACGATTGTGGAAGGCAGGGAGAAACAGAGTGAGAGAGATGGAGAAAGAGTGAGAACGATTGTGGAAGGCAGGGAGAAACAGAGTGTGAGAGAGATGGAGAAAGAGTGAGAACGATTGTGGAAGGCAGGGAGAAACAGAGTGTGAGAGATGGAGAAAGAGTGACAACGTTTGTGGAAGGCAGGGCGAAACAGTGTGTGAGAGATGGAGAAAGAGTGAGAACGATTGTGGAAGGCAGGGAAAAACAGAGTGTGAGAGAGATGGAGAAAGAGAGAACGATTGTGGAAGGCAGGGAGAAACAGTGTGAGAGATGGAGAAAGAGTGAGAACGATTGTGGAAGGCAGGGCAAAACAGTGTGAGAGAGATGGAGAAAGAGTGAGAACGATTGTGGAAGGCAGGGAGAAACAGTGAGAGAGAGATGGAGAAAGAGTGAGAACGATTGTGGAAGGCAGGGAGAAACAGTGTGAGAGATGGAGAAAGAGTGAGAACGTTTGTGGAAGGCAGGGCCAAAGTGTGAGAGATGGAGAAAGAGTGAGAACGATTGTGGAAGGCAGGGAGAAACAGAGTGTGAGAGATGGAGAAAGAGTGACAACGTTTGTTGAAGGCAGGGCGAAAGTGTGAGAGATGGAGAAAGAGTGAGAACGATTGTGGAAGGCAGGGAGAAACAGAGTGTGAGAGATGGAGAAAGAGTGACAACGTTTGTGGAAGGCAGGGAAAAACAGAGTGTGAGAGAGATGGAGAAAGAGAGAACGATTGTGGAAGGCAGGGAGAAACGTGAGAGAGAGATGGAGAAAGAGTGAGAACGATTGTGGAAGGCAGGGAGAAACGTGAGAGAGAGATGGAGAAAGAGTGAGAACGTTTGTGGAAGGCAGGGAGAAACAGTGTGAGAGAGATGGAGAAAGAGTAAGAACGATTGTGGAAGGCAGGGAGAAACAGAGTGAGAGAGATGGAGAAAGAGTGAGAACTATTGTGGAAGGCAGGGAGAAACAGAGTGTGAGAGATGGAGAAAGAGTGAGAACGATTGTGGAAGGCAGGGAGAAACAGAGTGTGAGAGAGATGGAGAAAGAGTGAGAACGATTGTGGAAGGCAGGGAGAAACAGAGTGTGAGAGATGGAGAAAGAGTGAGAACGATTGTGGAAGGCAGGGAGAAACAGAGTGTGAGAGAGATGGAGAAAGAGTGAGAACGTTTGTGGAAGGCAGGGAGAAACAGTGAGAGAGAGATGGAGAAAGAGAGAACGATTGTGGAAGGCAGGGAGAAACGTGAGAGAGAGATGGAGAAAGAGTGAGAACGATTGTGGAAGGCAGGGAGAAACGTGAGAGAGAGATGGAGAAAGAGTGAGAACGTTTGTGGAAGGCAGGGAGAAACAGTGTGAGAGAGATGGAGAAAGAGTAAGAACGATTGTGGAAGGCAGGGAGAAACAGAGTGAGAGAGATGGAGAAAGAGTGAGAACGATTGTGGAAGGCAGGGAGAAACAGAGTGTGAGAGATGGAGAAAGAGTGAGAACGATTGTGGAAGGCAGGGAGAAACAGAGTGTGAGAGAGATGGAGAAAGAGTGAGAACGATTGTGGAAGGCAGGGAGAAACAGAGTGTGAGAGATGGAGAAAGAGTGAGAACGATTGTGGAAGGCAGGGAGAAAGAGAGTGTGAGAGATGGAGAAAGAGTGAGAACGATTGTGGAAGGCAGGTCAAAACAGTGTGAGAGATGGAGAAAGAGTGAGAACGATTGTGGAAGGCAGGGAGAAACAGAGTGAGAGAGATGGAGAAAGAGTGAGAACGATTGTGGAAGGCAGGGAGAAACAGAGTGTGAGAGAGATGGAGAAAGAGTGAGAACGATTGTGGAAGGCAGGGAGAAACAGAGTGTGAGAGATGGAGAAAGAGTGACAACGTTTGTGGAAGGCAGGGCGAAAGTGTGAGAGATGGAGAAAGAGTGAGAACGATTGTGGAAGGCAGGGAGAAACAGAGTGTGAGAGAGATGGAGAAAGAGTGAGAAAGATTGTGGAAGGCAGGGAGAAACACAGTGTGAGAGATGGAGAAAGAGTGACAACGTTTGTGGAAGGCAGGGAAAAACAGAGTGTGTGAGAGATGGAGAAAGAGTGAGAACGATTGTGGAAGGCAGGGAGAAACGTGAGAGAGAGATGGAGAAAGAGTGAGAACGATTGTGGAAGGCAGGGAGAAACGTGAGAGAGAGATGGAGAAAGAGTGAGAACGATTGTGGAAGGCAGGGAGAAACAGAGTGAGAGAGATGGAGAAAGAGTGAGAACGATTGTGGAAGGCAGGGAGAAACAGAGTGTGAGAGATGGAGAAAGAGTGAGAACGATTGTGGAAGGCAGGGAGAAACAGAGTGAGAGAGATGGAGAAAGAGTGAGAACGATTGTGGAAGGCAGGGAGAAACAGAGTGAGAGAGATGGAGAAAGAGTGAGAACGATTGTGGAAGGCAGGGAGAAACAGAGTGTGAGAGATGGAGAAAGAGTGAGAACGATTGTGGAAGGCAGGGAGAAACAGAGTGTGAGAGATGGAGAAAGAGTGAGAACGATTGTGGAAGGCAGGGCAAAACAGTGTGAGAGATGGAGAAAGAGTGAGAACGATTGTGGAAGGCAGGGAGAAACAGAGTGAGAGAGATGGAGAAAGAGTGAGAACGATTGTGGAAGGCAGGGAGAAACAGAGTGTGAGAGAGATGGAGAAAGAGTGAGAACGATTGTGGAAGGCAGGGAGAAACAGAGTGTGAGAGATGGAGAAAGAGTGACAACGTTTGTGGAAGGCAGGGCGAAACAGTGTGTGAGAGATGGAGAAAGAGTGAGAACGATTGTGGAAGGCAGGGAAAAACAGAGTGTGAGAGAGATGGAGAAAGAGAGAACGATTGTGGAAGGCAGGGAGAAACAGTGTGAGAGATGGAGAAAGAGTGAGAACGATTGTGGAAGGCAGGGCAAAACAGTGTGAGAGAGATGGAGAAAGAGTGAGAACGATTGTGGAAGGCAGGGAGAAACAGTGAGAGAGAGATGGAGAAAGAGTGAGAACGATTGTGGAAGGCAGGGAGAAACAGTGTGAGAGATGGAGAAAGAGTGAGAACGTTTGTGGAAGGCAGGGCCAAAGTGTGAGAGATGGAGAAAGAGTGAGAACGATTGTGGAAGGCAGGGAGAAACAGAGTGTGAGAGATGGAGAAAGAGTGACAACGTTTGTTGAAGGCAGGGCGAAAGTGTGAGAGATGGAGAAAGAGTGAGAACGATTGTGGAAGGCAGGGAGAAACAGAGTGTGAGAGATGGAGAAAGAGTGACAACGTTTGTGGAAGGCAGGGAAAAACAGAGTGTGAGAGAGATGGAGAAAGAGAGAACGATTGTGGAAGGCAGGGAGAAACGTGAGAGAGAGATGGAGAAAGAGTGAGAACGATTGTGGAAGGCAGGGAGAAACGTGAGAGAGAGATGGAGAAAGAGTGAGAACGTTTGTGGAAGGCAGGGAGAAACAGTGTGAGAGAGATGGAGAAAGAGTAAGAACGATTGTGGAAGGCAGGGAGAAACAGAGTGAGAGAGATGGAGAAAGAGTGAGAACTATTGTGGAAGGCAGGGAGAAACAGAGTGTGAGAGATGGAGAAAGAGTGAGAACGATTGTGGAAGGCAGGGAGAAACAGAGTGTGAGAGAGATGGAGAAAGAGTGAGAACGATTGTGGAAGGCAGGGAGAAACAGAGTGTGAGAGATGGAGAAAGAGTGAGAACGATTGTGGAAGGCAGGGAGAAACAGAGTGTGAGAGAGATGGAGAAAGAGTGAGAACGTTTGTGGAAGGCAGGGAGAAACAGTGAGAGAGAGATGGAGAAAGAGAGAACGATTGTGGAAGGCAGGGAGAAACGTGAGAGAGAGATGGAGAAAGAGTGAGAACGATTGTGGAAGGCAGGGAGAAACGTGAGAGAGAGATGGAGAAAGAGTGAGAACGTTTGTGGAAGGCAGGGAGAAACAGTGTGAGAGAGATGGAGAAAGAGTAAGAACGATTGTGGAAGGCAGGGAGAAACAGAGTGAGAGAGATGGAGAAAGAGTGAGAACGATTGTGGAAGGCAGGGAGAAACAGAGTGTGAGAGATGGAGAAAGAGTGAGAACGATTGTGGAAGGCAGGGAGAAACAGAGTGTGAGAGAGATGGAGAAAGAGTGAGAACGATTGTGGAAGGCAGGGAGAAACAGAGTGTGAGAGATGGAGAAAGAGTGAGAACGATTGTGGAAGGCAGGGAGAAACAGAGTGTGAGAGATGGAGAAAGAGTGAGAACGATTGTGGAAGGCAGGTCAAAACAGTGTGAGAGATGGAGAAAGAGTGAGAACGATTGTGGAAGGCAGGGAGAAACAGAGTGAGAGAGATGGAGAAAGAGTGAGAACGATTGTGGAAGGCAGGGAGAAACAGAGTGTGAGAGAGATGGAGAAAGAGTGAGAACGATTGTGGAAGGCAGGGAGAAACAGAGTGTGAGAGATGGAGAAAGAGTGACAACGTTTGTGGAAGGCAGGGCGAAAGTGTGAGAGATGGAGAAAGAGTGAGAACGATTGTGGAAGGCAGGGAGAAACAGAGTGTGAGAGAGATGGAGAAAGAGTGAGAAAGATTGTGGAAGGCAGGGAGAAACACAGTGTGAGAGATGGAGAAAGAGTGACAACGTTTGTGGAAGGCAGGGAAAAACAGAGTGTGTGAGAGATGGAGAAAGAGTGAGAACGATTGTGGAAGGCAGGGAGAAACGTGAGAGAGAGATGGAGAAAGAGTGAGAACGATTGTGGAAGGCAGGGAGAAACGTGAGAGAGAGATGGAGAAAGAGTGAGAACGATTGTGGAAGGCAGGGAGAAACAGAGTGTGAGAGATGGAGAAAGAGTAAGAACGTTTGTGGAAGGCAGGGAGAAACAGTGTGAGAGAGATGGAGAAAGAGTAAGAACGATTGTGGAAGGCAGGGAGATACAGAGTGTGAGAGAGATGGAGAAAGAGTGAGAACGATTGTGGAAGGCAGGGAGAAACAGAGTGAGAGAGATGGAGAAAGAGTGAGAACGATTGTGGAAGGCAGGGAGAAACAGAGTGAGAGAGATGGAGAAAGAGTGAGAACGATTGTGGAAGGCAGGGAGAAACAGAGTGAGAGAGATGGAGAAAGAGTGAGAACGATTGTGGAAGGCAGGGAGAAACAGAGTGAGAGAGATGGAGAAAGAGTGAGAACGATTGTGGAAGGCAGGGAGAAACAGAGTGTGAGAGATGGAGAAAGAGTGAGAACGATTGTGGAAGGCAGGGAGAAACAGAGTGTGAGAGATGGAGAAAGAGTGAGAACGATTGTGGAAGGCAGGGCAAAACAGTGTGAGAGATGGAGAAAGAGTGAGAACGATTGTGGAAGGCAGGGAGAAACAGAGTGAGAGAGATGGAGAAAGAGTGAGAACGATTGTGGTAGGCAGGGAGAAACAGAGTGTGAGAGAGATGGAGAAAGAGTGAGAACGATTGTGCAAGGCAGGGAGAAACAGAGTGTGAGAGATGGAGAAAGAGTGACAACGTTTGTGGAAGGCAGGGCGAAACAGTGTGTGAGAGATGGAGAAAGAGTGAGAACGATTGTGGAAGGCAGGGAAAAACAGAGTGTGAGAGAGATGCAGAAAGAGAGAACGATTGTGGAAGGCAGGGAGAAACAGAGTGTGAGAGATGGAGAAAGAGTGACTACGTTTGTGGAAGGCAGGGAAAAACAGAGTGTGTGAGAGATGGAGAAAGAGAGTACGATTGTGGAAGGCAGGGAGAAATAGAGTGTGAGAGATGGAGAAAGAGTGACAACGTTTGTGGAAGATAGGGAAAAACAGAGTGTGAGAGAGATGGAGAAAGAGAGAACGATTGTGGAAGGCAGGGAGAAACAGAGTGTGAGAGATGGAGAAAGAGTGAGAACGATTGTGGAAGGCAGGGAGAAACAGAGTGTGAGAGATGGAGAAAGAGTGAGAACGATTGTGGAAGGCAGAGAGAAAGAGTGTGAGAGAGATGGAGAAAGAGTGAGAACGATTGTGGAAGGCAGGGAGAAACAGAGTGTGAGAGAGATGGAGAAAGAGTGAGAACGATTGTGGAAGGCAGGGCAAAACAGTGTGAGAGAGATGGAGAAAGAGTGAGAACGATTGTGGAAGGCAGGGAGAAACAGAGTGTGAGAGATGGAGAAAGAGTGAGAACGATTGTGGAAGGCAGGGAGAAACAGAGTGTGAGAGAGATGGAGAAAGAGTGAGAACGTTTGTGGAAGGCAGGGAGAAACAGAGTGAGAGAGATGGAGAAAGAGTGAGAACGATTGTGGAAGGCAGGGAGAAACAGAGTGAGAGAGATGGAGAAAGAGTGAGAACGATTGTGGAAGGCAGGGAGAAACAGAGTGTGAGAGATGGAGAAAGAGTGAGAACGATTGTGGAAGGCAGGGAGAAACAGAGTGTGAGAGATGGAGAAAGAGTGAGAACGATTGTGGAAGGCAGGGAGAAACAGAGTGTGAGAGAGATGGAGAAAGAGTGACAACGTTTGTGGAAGGCAGGGAGAAACAGTGAGAGAGAGATGGAGAAAGAGTGAGAACGATTGTGGAAGGCAGGGAGAAACAGTGTGAGAGATGGAGAAAGAGTGAGAACGATTGTGGAAGGCAGGGAGAAACAGAGTGTGAGAGATGGAGAAAGAGTGAGAACGTTTGTGGAAGGCAGGGAGAAACAGTGTGAGAGAGATGGAGAAAGAGTGACAACGTTTGTGGAAGGCAGGGCGAAAGTGTGAGAGATGGAGAAAGAGTGAGAACGATTGTGGAAGGCAGGGAGAAACAGAGTGTGAGAGAGATGGAGAAAGAGTGAGAACGATTGTGGAAGGCAGGGCAAAACAGAGTGTGAGAGATGGAGAAAGAGTGAGAACGATTGTGGAAGGCAGGGCAAAACAGTGTGAGAGAGATGGAGAAAGAGTGAGAACGATTGTGGAAGGCAGGGAGAAACAGTGTGAGAGATGGAGAAAGAGTGAGAACGATTGTGGAAGGCAGGGAGATACAGAGTGTGAGAGATGGAGAAAGAGTGAGAACGATTGTGGAAGGCAGGGAGAGACAGTGTGAGAGAGATGGAGAAAGCGTGACAACGTTTGTGGAAGGCAGGGCGAAAGTGTGAGAGATGGAGAAAGAGTGAGAACGATTGTGGAAGGCAGGGAGAAACAGAGTGTGAGAGAGATGGAGAAAGAGTGAGAACGATTGTGGATGGCAGGGCAAAACAGAGTGTGAGAGATGGAGAAAGAGTGAGAACGATTGTGGAAGGCAGGGCAAAACAGTGTGAGAGAGATGGAGAAAGAGTGAGAACGATTGTGGAAGGCAGGGAGAAACAGAGTGTGAGAGATGGAGAAAGAGTGAGAACGATTGTGGAAGGCAGGGAGAAACAGAGTGTGAGAGATGGAGAAAGATTGAGAACGATTGTGGAAGGCAGGGAGAAACAGAGTGTGAGAGAGATGGAGAAAGAGTGACAACGTTTGTGGAAGGCAGGGAGAAACAGTGAGAGAGAGATGGAGAAAGAGTGAGAACGATTGTGGAAGGCAGGGAGAAACAGTGTGAGAGATGGAGAAAGAGTGAGAACGATTGTGGAAGGCAGGGAGAAACAGAGTGTAAGAGATGGAGAAAGAGTGAGAACGATTGTGGAAGGCAGGGAGAAACAGTGTGAGAGATGGAGAAAGAGTGAGAACGATTGTGGAAGGCAGGGCAAAACAGTGTGAGAGAGATGGAGAAAGAGTGAGAACGATTGTGGAAGGCAGGGAGAAACAGTGAGAGAGAGATGGAGAAAGAGTGAGAACGATTGTGGAAGGCAGGGAGAAACAGTGTGAGAGATGGAGAAAGAGTGAGAATGTTTGTGGAAGGCAGGGCGAAAGTGTGAGAGATGGAGAAAGAGTGAGAACGATTGTGGAAGGCAGCGAGAAACAGAGTGTGAGAGATGGAGAAAGAGTGACAACGTTTGTGGAAGGCAGGGCGAAAGTGTGAGAGATGGAGAAAGAGTGAGAACGATTGTGGAAGGCAGGGCAAAACAGTGTGAGAGATGGAGAAAGAGTGAGAACGATTGTGGAAGGCAGGGAGAAACAGAGTGAGAGAGATGGAGAAAGAGTGAGAACGATTGTGGAAGGCAGGGAGAAACAGAGTGTGAGAGAGATGGAGAAAGAGTGAGAACGATTGTGCAAGGCAGGGAGAAACAGATTGTGAGAGATGGAGAAAGAGTGACAACGTTTGTGGAAGGCAGGGCGAAACAGTGTGTGAGAGATGGAGAAAGAGTGAGAACGATTGTGGAAGGCAGGGAAAAACAGAGTGTGAGAGAGATGGAGAAAGAGAGAACGATTGTGGAAGGCAGGGAGAAACAGAGTGTGAGAGATGGAGAAAGAGTGACAACGTTTGTGGAAGGCAGGGAAAAACAGAGTGTCTGAGAGATGGAGAAAGAGAGAACGATTGTGGAAGGCAGGGAGAAACAGAGTGTGAGAGATGGAGAAAGAGTGACAACGATTGTGGAAGGCAGGGAAAAACAGAGTGTGAGAGAGATGGAGAAAGAGAGAACGATTGTGGAAGGCAGGGAGAAACAGAGTGTGAGAGATGGAGAAAGAGTGAGAACGATTGTGGAAGGCTGGGAGAAACAGAGTGTGAGAGATGGAGAAAGAGTGAGAACGATTGTGGAAGGCAGGGAGAAACAGATGGAGAAAGAGTGAGAACGATTGTGGAAGGCAGGGAGAAACAGAGTGTGAGAGAGATGGAGAAAGAGTGAGAACGATTGTGGAAGGCAGGGCAAAACAGTGTGAGAGAGATGGAGAAAGAGTGAGAACGATTGTGGAAGGCAGGGAGAAACGTGAGAGAGATGGAGAAAGAGTGAGAACGATTGTGGAAGGCAGGGAGAAACAGAGTGTGAGAGAGATGGAGAAAGAGTGAGAACGATTGTGGAAGGCAGGGAGAAACAGAGTGTGAGAGATGGAGAAAGAGTGAGAACGATTGTGGAAGGCAGGGAGAAACAGAGTGTGAGAGAGATGGAGAAAGAGTGAGAACGTTTGTGGAAGGCAGGGAGAAACAGTGAGAGAGAGATGGAGAAAGAGTGAGAACGATTGTGGAAGGCAGGGAGAAACAGTGTGAGAGATGGCGAAAGAGTGAGAACGATTGTGGAAGGCAGGGAGAAACAGAGTGTGAGAGATGGAGAAAGAGTGAGAACGTTTGTGGAAGGCAGGGAGAAACAGTGTGAGAGAGATGGAGAAAGAGTGACAACGTTTGTGGAAGGCAGGGCGAAAGTGTGAGAGATGGAGAAAGAGTGAGAACGATTGTGGAAGGCAGGGAGAAACAGAGTGTGAGAGAGATGGAGAAAGAGTGAGAACGATTGTGGAAGGCAGGGCAAAACAGAGTGTGAGAGATGGAGAAAGAGTGAGAACGATTGTGGAAGGCAGGGCAAAACAGTGTGAGAGAGATGGAGAAAGAGTGAGAACGTTTGTGGAAGGCAGGGAGAAACAGTGAGAGAGAGATGGAGAAAGAGTGAGAACGATTGTGGAAGGCAGGGAGAAACAGTGTGAGAGATGGAGAAAGAGTGAGAACGATTGTGGAAGGCAGGGAGAAACAGAGTGTGAGAGATGGAGAAAGAGTGAGAACGTTTGTGGAAGGCAGGGAGAAACAGTGTGAGAGAGATGGAGAAAGAGTGACAACGTTTGTGGAAGGCAGGGCGAAAGTGTGAGAGATGGAGAAAGAGTGAGAACGATTGTGGAAGGCAGGGAGAAACAGAGTGTGAGAGAGATGGAGAAAGAGTGACAACGTTTGTGGAAGGCAGGGAGAAACAGTGAGAGAGAGATGGAGAAAGAGTGAGAACGATTGTGGAAGGCAGGGAGAAACAGTGTGAGAGATGGAGAAAGAGTGAGAACGATTGTGGAAGGCAGGGAGAAACAGAGTGTGAGAGATGGAGAAAGAGTGAGAACGATTGTGGAAGGCAGGGAGAAACAGAGTGTGAGAGAGATGGAGAAAGAGTGACAACGTTTGTGGAAGGCAGGGAGAAACAGTGAGAGAGAGATGGAGAAAGAGTGAGAACGATTGTGGAAGGCAGGGAGAAACAGTGTGAGAGATGGAGAAAGAGTGAGAACGATTGTGGAAGGCAGGGAGAAACAGAGTGTGAGAGATGGAGAAAGAGTGAGAACGTTTGTGGAAGGCAGGGAGAAACAGTGTGAGAGAGATGGAGAAAGAGTGACAACGTTTGTGGAAGGCAGGGCGAAAGTGTGAGAGATGGAGAAAGAGTGAGAACGATTGTGGAAGGCAGGGAGAAACAGAGTGTGAGAGAGATGGAGAAAGAGTGAGAACGATTGTGGAAGGCAGGGCAAAACAGAGTGTGAGAGATGGAGAAAGAGTGAGAACGATTGTGGAAGGCAGGGCAAAACAGTGTGAGAGAGATGGAGAAAGAGTGAGAACGATTGTGGAAGGCAGGGAGAAACAGAGTGTGAGAGATGGAGAAAGAGTGAGAACGATTGTGGAAGGCAGGGAGAAACAGAGTGTGAGAGAGATGGAGAAAGAGTGACAACGTTTGTGGAAGGCAGGGAGAAACAGTGAGAGAGAGATGGAGAAAGAGTGAGAACGATTGTGGAAGGCAGGGAGAAACAGTGTGAGAGATGGAGAAAGAGTGAGAACGATTGTGGAAGGCAGGGAGAAACAGAGTGTGAGAGATGGAGAAAGAGTGAGAACGATTGTGGAAGGCAGGGAGAAACAGAGTGTGAGAGAGATGGAGAAAGAGTGACAACGTTTGTGGAAGGCAGGGAGAAACAGTGAGAGAGAGATGGAGAAAGAGTGAGAACGATTGTGGAAGGCAGGGAGAAACAGTGTGAGAGATGGAGAAAGAGTGAGAACGATTGTGGAAGGCAGGGAGATACAGAGTGTGAGAGATGGAGAAAGAGTGAGAACGATTGTGGAAGGCAGGGAGAGACAGTGTGAGAGAGATGGAGAAAGCGTGACAACGTTTGTGGAAGGCAGGGCGAAAGTGTGAGAGATGGAGAAAGAGTGAGAACGATTGTGGAAGGCAGGGAGAAACAGAGTGTGAGAGAGATGGAGAAAGAGTGAGAACGATTGTGGATGGCAGGGCAAAACAGAGTGTGAGAGATGGAGAAAGAGTGAGAACGATTGTGGAAGGCAGGGCAAAACAGTGTGAGAGAGATGGAGAAAGAGTGAGAACGATTGTGGAAGGCAGGGAGAAACAGAGTGTGAGAGATGGAGAAAGAGTGAGAACGATTGTGGAAGGCAGGGAGAAACAGAGTGTGAGAGATGGAGAAAGATTGAGAACGATTGTGGAAGGCAGGGAGAAACAGAGTGTGAGAGAGATGGAGAAAGAGTGACAACGTTTGTGGAAGGCAGGGAGAAACAGTGAGAGAGAGATGGAGAAAGAGTGAGAACGATTGTGGAAGGCAGGGAGAAACAGTGTGAGAGATGGAGAAAGAGTGAGAACGATTGTGGAAGGCAGGGAGAAACAGAGTGTGAGAGATGGAGAAAGAGTGAGAACGATTGTGGAAGGCATGGAGAAACAGTGTGAGAGAGATGGAGAAAGAGTGACAACGTTTGTGGAAGGCAGGGCGAAAGTGTGAGAGATGGAGAAACAGTGAGAACGATTGTGGAAGGCAGGGAGAAACAGAGTGAGAGAGATGTAGAAAGAGTGAGAACGATTGTGGAAGGCAGGGAGAAACAGAGTGAGAGAGATGGAGAAAGAGCGAGAACGATTGTGGAAGGCAGGGAGAAACAGAGTGTGAGAGATGGAGAAAGAGTGAGAACGATTGTGGAAGGCAGGGCAAAACAGTGTGAGAGATGGAGAAAGAGTGAGAACGATTGTGGAAGGCAGGGAGAAACAGAGTGAGAGAGATGGAGAAAGAGTGAGAACGATTGTGGAAGGCAGGGAGAAACAGAGTGTGAGAGAGATGGAGAAAGAGTGAGAACGATTGTGCAAGGCAGGGAGAAACAGATTGTGAGAGATGGAGAAAGAGTGACAACGTTTGTGGAAGGCAGGGCGAAACAGTGTGTGAGAGATGGAGAAAGAGTGAGAACGATTGTGGAAGGCAGGGAAAAACAGAGTGTGAGAGAGATGGAGAAAGAGAGAACGATTGTGGAAGGCAGGGAGAAACAGAGTGTGAGAGATGGAGAAAGAGTGACAACGTTTGTGGAAGGCAGGGAAAAACAGAGTGTCTGAGAGATGGAGAAAGAGAGAACGATTGTGGAAGGCAGGGAGAAACAGAGTGTGAGAGATGGAGAAAGAGTGACAACGATTGTGGAAGGCAGGGAAAAACAGAGTGTGAGAGAGATGGAGAAAGAGAGAACGATTGTGGAAGGCAGGGAGAAACAGAGTGTGAGAGATGGAGAAAGAGTGAGAACGATTGTGGAAGGCTGGGAGAAACAGAGTGTGAGAGATGGAGAAAGAGTGAGAACGATTGTGGAAGGCAGGGAGAAACAGATGGAGAAAGAGTGAGAACGATTGTGGAAGGCAGGGAGAAACAGAGTGTGAGAGAGATGGAGAAAGAGTGAGAACGATTGTGGAAGGCAGGGCAAAACAGTGTGAGAGAGATGGAGAAAGAGTGAGAACGATTGTGGAAGGCAGGGAGAAACGTGAGAGAGATGGAGAAAGAGTGAGAACGATTGTGGAAGGCAGGGAGAAACAGAGTGTGAGAGAGATGGAGAAAGAGTGAGAACGATTGTGGAAGGCAGGGAGAAACAGAGTGTGAGAGATGGAGAAAGAGTGAGAACGATTGTGGAAGGCAGGGAGAAACAGAGTGTGAGAGAGATGGAGAAAGAGTGAGAACGTTTGTGGAAGGCAGGGAGAAACAGTGAGAGAGAGATGGAGAAAGAGTGAGAACGATTGTGGAAGGCAGGGAGAAACAGTGTGAGAGATGGCGAAAGAGTGAGAACGATTGTGGAAGGCAGGGAGAAACAGAGTGTGAGAGAGATGGAGAAAGAGTGAGAACGATTGTGGAAGGCAGGGCAAAACAGAGTGTGAGAGATGGAGAAAGAGTGAGAACGATTGTGGAAGGCAGGGCAAAACAGTGTGAGAGAGATGGAGAAAGAGTGAGAACGTTTGTGGAAGGCAGGGAGAAACAGTGAGAGAGAGATGGAGAAAGAGTGAGAACGATTGTGGAAGGCAGGGAGAAACAGTGTGAGAGATGGAGAAAGAGTGAGAACGATTGTGGAAGGCAGGGAGAAACAGAGTGTGAGAGATGGAGAAAGAGTGAGAACGTTTGTGGAAGGCAGGGAGAAACAGTGTGAGAGAGATGGAGAAAGAGTGACAACGTTTGTGGAAGGCAGGGCGAAAGTGTGAGAGATGGAGAAAGAGTGAGAACGATTGTGGAAGGCAGGGAGAAACAGAGTGTGAGAGAGATGGAGAAAGAGTGACAACGTTTGTGGAAGGCAGGGAGAAACAGTGAGAGAGAGATGGAGAAAGAGTGAGAACGATTGTGGAAGGCAGGGAGAAACAGTGTGAGAGATGGAGAAAGAGTGAGAACGATTGTGGAAGGCAGGGAGAAACAGAGTGTGAGAGATGGAGAAAGAGTGAGAACGATTGTGGAAGGCAGGGAGAAACAGAGTGTGAGAGAGATGGAGAAAGAGTGACAACGTTTGTGGAAGGCAGGGAGAAACAGTGAGAGAGAGATGGAGAAAGAGTGAGAACGATTGTGGAAGGCAGGGAGAAACAGTGTGAGAGATGGAGAAAGAGTGAGAACGATTGTGGAAGGCAGGGAGAAACAGAGTGTGAGAGATGGAGAAAGAGTGAGAACGTTTGTGGAAGGCAGGGAGAAACAGTGTGAGAGAGATGGAGAAAGAGTGACAACGTTTGTGGAAGGCAGGGCGAAAGTGTGAGAGATGGAGAAAGAGTGAGAACGATTGTGGAAGGCAGGGAGAAACAGAGTGTGAGAGAGATGGAGAAAGAGTGAGAACGATTGTGGAAGGCAGGGCAAAACAGAGTGTGAGAGATGGAGAAAGAGTGAGAACGATTGTGGAAGGCAGGGCAAAACAGTGTGAGAGAGATGGAGAAAGAGTGAGAACGATTGTGGAAGGCAGGGAGAAACAGAGTGTGAGAGATGGAGAAAGAGTGAGAACGATTGTGGAAGGCAGGGAGAAACAGAGTGTGAGAGAGATGGAGAAAGAGTGACAACGTTTGTGGAAGGCAGGGAGAAACAGTGAGAGAGAGATGGAGAAAGAGTGAGAACGATTGTGGAAGGCAGGGAGAAACAGTGTGAGAGATGGAGAAAGAGTGAGAACGATTGTGGAAGGCAGGGAGAAACAGAGTGTGAGAGATGGAGAAAGAGTGAGATCGATTGTGGAAGGCAGGGAGAAACAGAGTGTGAGAGAGATGGAGAAAGAGTGACAACGTTTGTGGAAGGCAGGGAGAAACAGTGAGAGAGAGATGGAGAAAGAGTGAGAACGATTGTGGAAGGCAGGGAGAAACAGTGTGAGAGATGGAGAAAGAGTGAGAACGATTGTGGAAGGCAGGGAGATACAGAGTGTGAGAGATGGAGAAAGAGTGAGAACGATTGTGGAAGGCAGGGAGAGACAGTGTGAGAGAGATGGAGAAAGCGTGACAACGTTTGTGGAAGGCAGGGCGAAAGTGTGAGAGATGGAGAAAGAGTGAGAACGATTGTGGAAGGCAGGGAGAAACAGAGTGTGAGAGAGATGGAGAAAGAGTGAGAACGATTGTGGATGGCAGGGCAAAACAGAGTGTGAGAGATGGAGAAAGAGTGAGAACGATTGTGGAAGGCAGGGCAAAACAGTGTGAGAGAGATGGAGAAAGAGTGAGAACGATTGTGGAAGGCAGGGAGAAACAGAGTGTGAGAGATGGAGAAAGAGTGAGAACGATTGTGGAAGGCAGGGAGAAACAGAGTGTGAGAGATGGAGAAAGATTGAGAACGATTGTGGAAGGCAGGGAGAAACAGAGTGTGAGAGAGATGGAGAAAGAGTGACAACGTTTGTGGAAGGCAGGGAGAAACAGTGAGAGAGAGATGGAGAAAGAGTGAGAACGATTGTGGAAGGCAGGGAGAAACAGTGTGAGAGATGGAGAAAGAGTGAGAACGATTGTGGAAGGCAGGGAGAAACAGAGTGTGAGAGATGGAGAAAGAGTGAGAACGATTGTGGAAGGCATGGAGAAACAGTGTGAGAGAGATGGAGAAAGAGTGACAACGTTTGTGGAAGGCAGGGCGAAAGTGTGAGAGATGGAGAAAGAGTGAGAACGATTGTGGAAGGCAGGGAGAAACAGAGTGTGAGAGAGATGGAGAAAGAGTGAGAACGATTGTGGAAGGCAGGGCAAAACAGAGTGTGAGAGATGGAGAAAGAGTGAGAACGATTGTGGAAGGCAGGGAGAAACAGAGTGAGAGAGATGTAGAAAGAGTGAGAACGATTGTGGAAGGCAGGGAGAAACAGAGTGAGAGAGATGGAGAAAGAGTGAGAACGATTGTGGAAGGCAGGGAGAAACAGAGTGTGAGAGATGGAGAAAGAGTGAGAACGATTGTGGAAGGCAGGGCAAAACAGTGTGAGAGATGGAGAAAGAGTGAGAACGATTGTGGAAGGCAGGGAGAAACAGAGTGAGAGAGATGGAGAAAGAGTGAGAACGATTGTGGAAGGCAGGGAGAAACAGAGTGTGAGAGAGATGGAGAAAGAGTGAGAACGATTGTGCAAGGCAGGGAGAAACAGATTGTGAGAGATGGAGAAAGAGTGACAACGTTTGTGGAAGGCAGGGCGAAACAGTGTGTGAGAGATGGAGAAAGAGTGAGAACGATTGTGGAAGGCAGGGAAAAACAGAGTGTGAGAGAGATGGAGAAAGAGAGAACGATTGTGGAAGGCAGGGAGAAACAGAGTGTGAGAGATGGAGAAAGAGTGACAACGTTTGTGGAAGGCAGGGAAAAACAGAGTGTCTGAGAGCTGGAGAAAGAGAGAACGATTGTGGAAGGCAGGGAGAAACAGAGTGTGAGAGATGGAGAAAGAGTGACAACGATTGTGGAAGGCAGGGAAAAACAGAGTGTGAGAGAGATGGAGAAAGAGAGAACGATTGTGGAAGGCAGGGAGAAACAGAGTGTGAGAGATGGAGAAAGAGTGAGAACGATTGTGGAAGGCTGGGAGAAACAGAGTGTGAGAGATGGAGAAAGAGTGAGAACGATTGTGGAAGGCAGGGAGAAACAGATGGAGAAAGAGTGAGAACGATTGTGGAAGGCAGGGAGAAACAGAGTGTGAGAGAGATGGAGAAAGAGTGAGAACGATTGTGGAAGGCAGGGCAAAACAGTGTGAGAGAGATGGAGAAAGAGTGAGAACGATTGTGGAAGGCAGGGAGAAACGTGAGAGAGATGGAGAAAGAGTGAGAACGATTGTGGAAGGCAGGGAGAAACAGAGTGTGAGAGAGATGGAGAAAGAGTGAGAACGATTGTGGAAGGCAGGGAGAAACAGAGTGTGAGAGATGGAGAAAGAGTGAGAACGATTGTGGAAGGCAGGGAGAAACAGAGTGTGAGAGAGATGGAGAAAGAGTGAGAACGTTTGTGGAAGGCAGGGAGAAACAGTGAGAGAGAGATGGAGAAAGAGTGAGAACGATTGTGGAAGGCAGGGAGAAACAGTGTGAGAGATGGCGAAAGAGTGAGAACGATTGTGGAAGGCAGGGAGAAACAGAGTGTGAGAGATGGAGAAAGAGTGAGAACGTTTGTGGAAGGCAGGGAGAAACAGTGTGAGAGAGATGGAGAAAGAGTGACAACGTTTGTGGAAGGCAGGGCGAAAGTGTGAGAGATGGAGAAAGAGTGAGAACGATTGTGGAAGGCAGGGAGAAACAGAGTGTGAGAGAGATGGAGAAAGAGTGAGAACGATTGTGGAAGGCAGGGCAAAACAGAGTGTGAGAGATGGAGAAAGAGTGAGAACGATTGTGGAAGGCAGGGCAAAACAGTGTGAGAGAGATGGAGAAAGAGTGAGAACGTTTGTGGAAGGCAGGGAGAAACAGTGAGAGAGAGATGGAGAAAGAGTGAGAACGATTGTGGAAGGCAGGGAGAAACAGTGTGAGAGATGGAGAAAGAGTGAGAACGATTGTGGAAGGCAGGGAGAAACAGAGTGTGAGAGATGGAGAAAGAGTGAGAACGTTTGTGGAAGGCAGGGAGAAACAGTGTGAGAGAGATGGAGAAAGAGTGACAACGTTTGTGGAAGGCAGGGCGAAAGTGTGAGAGATGGAGAAAGAGTGAGAACGATTGTGGAAGGCAGGGAGAAACAGAGTGTGAGAGAGATGGAGAAAGAGTGAGAACGATTGTGGAAGGCAGGGCAAAACAGAGTGTGAGAGATGGAGAAAGAGTGAGAACGATTGTGGAAGGCAGGGCAAAACAGTGTGAGAGAGATGGAGAAAGAGTGAGAACGATTGTGGAAGGCAGGGAGAAACAGAGTGTGAGAGATGGAGAAAGAGTGAGAACGATTGTGGAAGGCAGGGAGAAACAGAGTGTGAGAGAGATGGAGAAAGAGTGACAACGTTTGTGGAAGGCAGGGAGAAACAGTGAGAGAGAGATGGAGAAAGAGTGAGAACGATTGTGGAAGGCAGGGAGAAACAGTGTGAGAGATGGAGAAAGAGTGAGAACGATTGTGGAAGGCAGGGAGAAACAGAGTGTGAGAGATGGAGAAAGAGTGAGAACGATTGTGGAAGGCAGGGAGAAACAGAGTGTGAGAGAGATGGAGAAAGAGTGACAACGTTTGTGGAAGGCAGGGAGAAACAGTGAGAGAGAGATGGAGAAAGAGTGAGAACGATTGTGGAAGGCAGGGAGAAACAGTGTGAGAGATGGAGAAAGAGTGAGAACGATTGTGGAAGGCAGGGAGAAACAGAGTGTGAGAGATGGAGAAAGAGTGAGAACGATTGTGGAAGGCAGGGAGAAACAGAGTGTGAGAGAGATGGAGAAAGAGTGACAACGTTTGTGGAAGGCAGGGAGAAACAGTGAGAGAGAGATGGAGAAAGAGTGAGAACGATTGTGGAAGGCAGGGAGAAACAGTGTGAGAGATGGAGAAAGAGTGAGAACGATTGTGGAAGGCAGGGAGAAACAGAGTGTGAGAGATGGAGAAAGAGTGAGAACGTTTGTGGAAGGCAGGGAGAAACAGTGTGAGAGAGATGGTGAAAGAGTGACAACGTTTGTGGAAGGCAGGGCGAAAGTGTGAGAGATGGAGAAAGAGTGAGAACGATTGTGGAAGGCAGGGAGAAACAGAGTGTGAGAGAGATGGAGAAAGAGTGAGAACGATTGTGGAAGGCAGGGCAAAACAGAGTGTGAGAGATGGAGAAAGAGTGAGAACGATTGTGGAAGGCAGGGCAAAACAGTGTGAGAGAGATGGAGAAAGAGTGAGAACGATTGTGGAAGGCAGGGAGAAACAGAGTGTGAGAGATGGAGAAAGAGTGAGAACGATTGTGGAAGGCAGGGAGAAACAGAGTGTGAGAGAGATGGAGAAAGAGTGACAACGTTTGTGGAAGGCAGGGAGAAACAGTGAGAGAGAGATGGAGAAAGAGTGAGAACGATTGTGGAAGGCAGGGAGAAACAGTGTGAGAGATGGAGAAAGAGTGAGAACGATTGTGGAAGGCAGGGAGAAACAGAGTGTGAGAGATGGAGAAAGAGTGAGAACGATTGTGGAAGGCAGGGAGAAACAGAGTGTGAGAGAGATGGAGAAAGAGTGACAACGTTTGTGGAAGGCAGGGAGAAACAGTGAGAGAGAGATGGAGAAAGAGTGAGAACGATTGTGGAAGGCAGGGAGAAACAGTGTGAGAGATGGAGAAAGAGTGAGAACGATTGTGGAAGGCAGGGAGATACAGAGTGTGAGAGATGGAGAAAGAGTGAGAACGATTGTGGAAGGCAGGGAGAGACAGTGTGAGAGAGATGGAGAAAGCGTGACAACGTTTGTGGAAGGCAGGGCGAAAGTGTGAGAGATGGAGAAAGAGTGAGAACGATTGTGGAAGGCAGGGAGAAACAGAGTGTGAGAGAGATGGAGAAAGAGTGAGAACGATTGTGGATGGCAGGGCAAAACAGAGTGTGAGAGATGGAGAAAGAGTGAGAACGATTGTGGAAGGCAGGGCAAAACAGTGTGAGAGAGATGGAGAAAGAGTGAGAACGATTGTGGAAGGCAGGGAGAAACAGAGTGTGAGAGATGGAGAAAGAGTGAGAACGATTGTGGAAGGCAGGGAGAAACAGAGTGTGAGAGATGGAGAAAGATTGAGAACGATTGTGGAAGGCAGGGAGAAACAGAGTGTGAGAGAGATGGAGAAAGAGTGACAACGTTTGTGGAAGGCAGGGAGAAACAGTGAGAGAGAGATGGAGAAAGAGTGAGAACGATTGTGGAAGGCAGGGAGAAACAGTGTGAGAGATGGAGAAAGAGTGAGAACGATTGTGGAAGGCAGGGAGAAACAGAGTGTGAGAGATGGAGAAAGAGTGAGAACGATTGTGGAAGGCATGGAGAAACAGTGTGAGAGAGATGGAGAAAGAGTGACAACGTTTGTGGAAGGCAGGGCGAAAGTGTGAGAGATGGAGAAAGAGTGAGAACGATTGTGGAAGGCAGGGAGAAACAGAGTGTGAGAGAGATGGAGAAAGAGTGAGAACGATTGTGGAAGGCAGGGCAAAACAGAGTGTGAGAGAGATGTAGAAAGAGTGAGAACGATTGTGGAAGGCAGGGAGAAACAGAGTGAGAGAGATGGAGAAAGAGTGAAAACGATTGTGGAAGGCAGGGAGAAACAGAGTGAGAGAGATGGAGAAAGAGTGAAAACGATTGTGGAAGGCAGGGAGAAACAGAGTGTGAGAGATGGAGAAAGAGTGAGAACGATTGTGGAAGGCAGGGCAAAACAGTGTGAGAGATGGAGAAAGAGTGAGAACGATTGTGGAAGGCAGGGAGAAACAGAGTGAGAGAGATGGAGAAAGAGTGAGAACGATTGTGGAAGGCAGGGAGAAACAGAGTGTGAGAGAGATGGAGAAAGAGTGAGAACGATTGTGTAAGGCAGGGAGAAACAGATTGTGAGAGATGGAGAAAGAGTGACAACGTTTGTGGAAGGCAGGGCGAAACAGTGTGTGAGAGATGGAGAAAGAGTGAGAACGATTGTGGAAGGCAGGGAAAAACAGAGTGTGAGAGAGATGGAGAAAGAGAGAACGATTGTGGAAGGCAGGGAGAAACAGAGTGTGAGAGATGGAGAAAGAGTGACAACGTTTGTGGAAGGCAGGGAAAAACAGAGTGTCTGAGAGATGGAGAAAGAGAGAACGATTGTGGAAGGCAGGGAGAAACAGAGTGTGAGAGATGGAGAAAGAGTGACAACGATTGTGGAAGGCAGGGAAAAACAGAGTGTGAGAGAGATGGAGAAAGAGAGAACGATTGTGGAAGGCAGGGAGAAACAGAGTGTGAGAGATGGAGAAAGAGTGAGAACGATTGTGGAAGGCTGGGAGAAACAGAGTGTGAGAGATGGAGAAAGAGTGAGAACGATTGTGGAAGGCAGGGAGAAACAGATGGAGAAAGAGTGAGAACGATTGTGGAAGGCAGGGAGAAACAGAGTGTGAGAGAGATGGAGAAAGAGTGAGAACGATTGTGGAAGGCAGGGCAAAACAGTGTGAGAGAGATGGAGAAAGAGTGAGAACGATTGTGGAAGGCAGGGAGAAACGTGAGAGAGATGGAGAAAGAGTGAGAACGATTGTGGAAGGCAGGGAGAAACAGAGTGTGAGAGAGATGGAGAAAGAGTGAGAACGATTGTGGAAGGCAGGGAGAAACAGAGTGTGAGAGATGGAGAAAGAGTGAGAACGATTGTGGAAGGCAGGGAGAAACAGAGTGTGAGAGATGGAGAAAGATTGAGAACGATTGTGGAAGGCAGGGAGAAACAGAGTGTGAGAGAGATGGAGAAAGAGTGAGAACGTTTGTGGAAGGCAGGGAGAAACAGTGAGAGAGAGATGGAGAAAGAGTGAGAACGATTGTGGAAGGCAGGGAGAAACAGTGTGAGAGATGGCGAAAGAGTGAGAACGATTGTGGAAGGCAGGGAGAAACAGAGTGTGAGAGATGGAGAAAGAGTGAGAACGTTTGTGGAAGGCAGGGAGAAACAGTGTGAGAGAGATGGAGAAAGAGTGACAACGTTTGTGGAAGGCAGGGCGAAAGTGTGAGAGATGGAGAAAGAGTGAGAACGATTGTGGAAGGCAGGGAGAAACAGAGTGTGAGAGAGATGGAGAAAGAGTGAGAACGATTGTGGAAGGCAGGGCAAAACAGAGTGTGAGAGATGGAGAAAGAGTGAGAACGATTGTGGAAGGCAGGGCAAAACAGTGTGAGAGAGATGGAGAAAGAGTGAGAACGATTGTGGAAGGCAGGGAGAAACAGAGTGTGAGAGATGGAGAAAGAGTGAGAACGATTGTGGAAGGCAGGGAGAAACAGAGTGTGAGAGATGGAGAAAGAGTGACAACGATTGTGGAAGGCAGGGAAAAACAGAGTGTGAGAGAGATGGAGAAAGAGAGAACGATTGTGGAAGGCAGGGAGAAACAGAGTGTGAGAGATGGAGAAAGAGTGAGAACGATTGTGGAAGGCTGGGAGAAACAGAGTGTGAGAGATGGAGAAAGAGTGAGAACGATTGTGGAAGGCAGGGAGAAACAGATGGAGAAAGAGTGAGAACGATTGTGGAAGGCAGGGAGAAACAGAGTGTGAGAGAGATGGAGAAAGAGTGAGAACGATTGTGGAAGGCAGGGCAAAACAGTGTGAGAGAGATGGAGAAAGAGTGAGAACGATTGTGGAAGGCAGGGAGAAACGTGAGAGAGATGGAGAAAGAGTGAGAACGATTGTGGAAGGCAGGGAGAAACAGAGTGTGAGAGAGATGGAGAAAGAGTGAGAACGATTGTGGAAGGCAGGGAGAAACAGAGTGTGAGAGATGGAGAAAGAGTGAGAACGATTGTGGAAGGCAGGGAGAAATAGAGTGTGAGAGAGATGGAGAAAGAGTGAGAACGTTTGTGGAAGGCAGGGAGAAACAGTGAGAGAGAGATGGAGAAAGAGTGAGAACGATTGTGGAAGGCAGGGAGAAACAGTGTGAGAGATGGAGAAAGAGTGAGAACGATTGTGGAAGGCAGGGAGAAACAGAGTGTGAGAGATGGAGAAAGAGTGAGAACGTTTGTGGAAGGCAGGGAGAAACAGTGTGAGAGAGATGGAGAAAGAGTGACAACGTCTGTGGAAGGCAGGGCGAAAGTGTGAGAGATGGAGAAAGAGTGAGAACGATTGTGGAAGGCAGGGAGAAACAGAGTGTGAGAGAGTTGGAGAAAGAGTGAGAACGATTGTGGAAGGCAGGGCAAAACAGAGTGTGAGAGATGGAGAAAGAGTGAGAACGATTGTGGAAGGCAGGGCAAAACAGTGTGAGAGAGATGGAGAAAGAGTGAGAACGATTGTGGAAGGCAGGGAGAAACAGAGTGTGAGAGATGGAGAAAGAGTGAGAACGATTGTGGAAGGCAGGGAGAAACAGAGTGTGAGAGAGATGGAGAAAGAGTGACAACGTTTGTGGAAGGCAGGGAGAAACAGTGAGAGAGAGATGGAGAAAGAGTGAGAACGATTGTGGAAGGCAGGGAGAAACAGTGTGAGAGATGGAGAAAGAGTGAGAACGATTGTGGAAGGCAGGGAGAAACAGAGTGTGAGAGATGGAGAAAGAGTGAGAACGATTGTGGAAGGCAGGGAGAAACAGAGTGTGAGAGAGATGGAGAAAGAGTGACAACGTTTGTGGAAGCCAGGGAGAAACAGTGAGAGAGAGATGGAGAAAGAGTGAGAACGATTGTGGAAGGCAGGGAGAAACAGTGTGAGAGATGGAGAAAGAGTGAGAACGATTGTGGAAGGCAGGGAGAAACAGATGGAGAAAGAGTGAGAACGATTGTGGAAGGCAGGGAGAAACAGAGTGTGAGAGAGATGGAGAAAGAGTGAGAACGATTGTGGAAGGCAGGGCAAAACAGTGTGAGAGAGATGGAGAAAGAGTGAGAACGATTGTGGAAGGCAGGGAGAAACGTGAGAGAGATGGAGAAAGAGTGAGAACGATTGTGGAAGGCAGGGAGAAACAGAGTGTGAGAGAGATGGAGAAAGAGTGAGAACGATTGTGGAAGGCAGGGAGAAACAGAGTGTGAGAGATGGAGAAAGAGTGAGAACGATTGTGGAAGGCAGGGAGAAACAGAGTGTGAGAGAGATGGAGAAAGAGTGAGAACGTTTGTGGAAGGCAGGGAGAAACAGTGAGAGAGAGATGGAGAAAGAGTGAGAACGATTGTGGAAGGCAGGGAGAAACAGTGTGAGAGATGGAGAAAGAGTGAGAACGATTGTGGAAGGCAGGGAGAAACAGAGTGTGAGAGATGGAGAAAGAGTGAGAACGTTTGTGGAAGGCAGGGAGAAACAGTGTGAGAGAGATGGAGAAAGAGTGACAACGTTTGTGGAAGGCAGGGCGAAAGTGTGAGAGATGGAGAAAGAGTGAGAACGATTGTGGAAGGCAGGGAGAAACAGAGTGTGAGAGAGATGGAGAAAGAGTGAGAACGATTGTGGAAGGCAGGGCAAAACAGAGTGTGAGAGATGGAGAAAGAGTGAGAACGATTGTGGAAGGCAGGGCAAAACAGTGTGAGAGAGATGGAGAAAGAGTGAGAACGATTGTGGAAGGCAGGGAGAAACAGAGTGTGAGAGATGGAGAAAGAGTGAGAACGATTGTGGAAGGCAGGGAGAAACAGAGTGTGAGAGAGATGGAGAAAGAGTGACAACGTTTGTGGAAGGCAGGGAGAAACAGTGAGAGAGAGATGGAGAAAGAGTGAGAACGATTGTGGAAGGCAGGGAGAAACAGTGTGAGAGATGGAGAAAGAGAGAGAACGATTGTGGAAGGCAGGGAGAAACAGAGTGTGAGAGATGGAGAAAGAGTGAGAACGATTGTGGAAGGCAGGGAGAAACAGATTGTGAGAGAGATGGAGAAAGAGTGACAACGTTTGTGGAAGGCAGGGAGAAACAGTGAGAGAGAGATGGAGAAAGAGTGAGAACGATTGTGGAAGGCAGGGAGAAACAGTGTGAGAGATGGAGAAAGAGTGAGAACGATTGTGGAAGGCAGGGAGAAACAGATGGAGAAAGAGTGAGAACGATTGTGGAAGGCAGGGAGAAACAGAGTGTGAGAGAGATGGAGAAAGAGTGAGAACGATTGTGGAAGGCAGGGCAAAACAGTGTGAGAGAGATGGAGAAAGAGTGAGAACGATTGTGGAAGGCAGGGAGAAACGTGAGAGAGATGGAGAAAGAGTGAGAACGATTGTGGAAGGCAGGGAGAAACAGAGTGTGAGAGAGATGGAGAAAGAGTGAGAACGTTTGTGGAAGGCAGGGAGAAACAGTGAGAGAGAGATGGAGAAAGAGTGAGAACGATTGTGGAAGGCAGGGAGAAACAGTGTGAGAGATGGAGAAAGAGTGAGAACGATTGTGGAAGGCAGGGAGAAACAGAGTGTGAGAGATGGAGAAAGAGTGAGAACGTTTGTGGAAGGCAGGGAGAAACAGTGTGAGAGAGATGGAGAAAGAGTGACAACGTTTGTGGAAGGCAGGGCGAAAGTGTGAGAGATGGAGAAAGAGTGAGAACGATTGTGGAAGGCAGGGAGAAACAGAGTGTGAGAGAGATGGAGAAAGAGTGAGAACGATTGTGGAAGGCAGGGCAAAACAGAGTGTGAGAGATGGAGAAAGAGTGAGAACGATTGTGGAAGGCAGGGCAAAACAGTGTGAGAGAGATGGAGAAAGAGTGAGAACGATTGTGGAAGGCAGGGAGAAACAGAGTGTGAGAGATGGAGAAAGAGTGAGAACGATTGTGGAAGGCAGGGAGAAACAGAGTGTGAGAGAGATGGAGAAAGAGTGACAACGTTTGTGGAAGGCAGGGAGAAACAGTGAGAGAGAGATGGAGAAAGAGTGAGAACGATTGTGGAAGGCAGGGAGAAACAGTGTGAGAGATGGAGAAAGAGTGAGAACGATTGTGGAAGGCAGGGAGAAACAGAGTGTGAGAGATGGAGAAAGAGTGAGAACGATTGTGGAAGGCAGGGAGAAACAGAGTGTGAGAGAGATGGAGAAAGAGTGACAACGTTTGTGGAAGGCAGGGAGAAACAGTGAGAGAGAGATGGAGAAAGAGTGAGAACGATTGTGGAAGGCAGGGAGAAACAGTGTGAGAGATGGAGAAAGAGTGAGAACGATTGTGGAAGGCAGGGAGAAACAGATGGAGAAAGAGTGAGAACGATTATGGAAGGCAGGGAGAAACAGAGTGTGAGAGAGATGGAGAAAGAGTGAGAACGATTGTGGAAGGCAGGGCAAAACAGTGTGAGAGAGATGGAGAAAGAGTGAGAACGATTGTGGAAGGCAGGGAGAAACGTGAGAGAGATGGAGAAAGAGTGAGAACGATTGTGGAAGGCAGGGAGAAACAGAGTGTGAGAGAGATGGAGAAAGAGTGAGAACGATTGTGGAAGGCAGGGCAAAACAGAGTGTGAGAGATGGAGAAAGAGTGAGAACGATTGTGGAAGGCAGGGCAAAACAGTGTGAGAGAGATGGAGAAAGAGTGAGAACGATTGTGGAAGGCAGGGAGAAACAGAGTGTGAGAGATGGAGAAAGAGTGAGAACGATTGTGGAAGGCAGGGAGAAACAGAGTGTGAGAGAGATGGAGAAAGAGTGACAACGTTTGTGGAAGGCAGGGAGAAACAGTGAGAGAGAGATGGAGAAAGAGTGAGAACGATTGTGGAAGGCAGGGAGAAACAGTGTGAGAGATGGAGAAAGAGTGAGAACGATTGTGGAAGGCAGGGAGAAACAGAGTGTGAGAGATGGAGAAAGAGTGAGAACGATTGTGGAAGGCAGGGAGAAACAGAGTGTGAGAGAGATGGAGAAAGAGTGACAACGTTTGTGGAAGGCAGGGAGAAACAGTGAGAGAGAGATGGAGAAAGAGTGAGAACGATTGTGGAAGGCAGGGAGAAACAGTGTGAGAGATGGAGAAAGAGTGAGAACGATTGTGGAAGGCAGGGAGATACAGAGTGTGAGAGATGGAGAAAGAGTGAGAACGATTGTGGAAGGCAGGGAGAGACAGTGTGAGAGAGATGGAGAAAGCGTGACAACGTTTGTGGAAGGCAGGGCGAAAGTGTGAGAGATGGAGAAAGAGTGAGAACGATTGTGGAAGGCAGGGAGAAACAGAGTGTGAGAGAGATGGAGAAAGAGTGAGAACGATTGTGGATGGCAGGGCAAAACAGAGTGTGAGAGATGGAGAAAGAGTGAGAACGATTGTGGAAGTCAGGGCAAAACAGTGTGAGAGAGATGGAGAAAGAGTGAGAACGATTGTGGAAGGCAGGGAGAAACAGAGTGTGAGAGATGGAGAAAGAGTGAGAACGATTGTGGAAGGCAGGGAGAAACAGAGTGTGAGAGATGGAGAAAGATTGAGAACGATTGTGGAAGGCAGGGAGAAACAGAGTGTGAGAGAGATGGAGAAAGAGTGACAACGTTTGTGGAAGGCAGGGAGAAACAGTGAGAGAGAGATGGAGAAAGAGTGAGAACGATTGTGGAAGGCAGGGAGAAACAGTGTGAGAGATGGAGAAAGAGTGAGAACGATTGTGGAAGGCAGGGAGAAACAGAGTGTGAGAGATGGAGAAAGAGTGAGAACGATTGTGGAAGGCATGGAGAAACAGTGTGAGAGAGATGGAGAAAGAGTGACAACGTTTGTGGAAGGCAGGGCGAAAGTGTGAGAGATGGAGAAAGAGTGAGAACGATTGTGGAAGGCAGGGAGAAACAGAGTGTGAGAGAGATGGAGAAAGAGTGAGAACGATTGTGGAAGGCAGGGCAAAACAGAGTGTGAGAGATGGAGAAAGAGTGAGAACGATTGTGGAAGGCAGGGAGAAACAGAGTGAGAGAGATGTAGAAAGAGTGAGAACGATTGTGGAAGGCAGGGAGAAACAGAGTGAGAGAGATGGAGAAAGAGTGAGAACGATTGTGGAAGGCAGGGAGAAACAGAGTGTGAGAGATGGAGAAAGAGTGAGAACGATTGTGGAAGGCAGGGAGAAACAGTGTGAGAGATGGAGAAAGAGTGAGAACGATTGTGGAAGGCAGGGAGAAACAGAGTGTGAGAGATGGAGAAAGAGTGAGAACGATTGTGGAAGGCAGGGAGAAACAGAGTGTGAGAGAGATGGAGAAAGAGTGACAACGTTTGTGGAAGGCAGGGAGAAACAGTGAGAGAGAGATGGAGAAAGAGTGAGAACGATTGTGGAAGGCAGGGAGAAACAGTGTGAGAGATGGAGAAAGAGTGAGAACGATTGTGGAAGGCAGGGAGAAACAGATGGAGAAAGAGTGAGAACGATTGTGGAAGGCAGGGAGAAACAGAGTGTGAGAGAGATGGAGAAAGAGTGAGAACGATTGTGGAAGGCAGGGCAAAACAGTGTGAGAGAGATGGAGAAAGAGTGAGAACGATTGTGGAAGGCAGGGAGAAACGTGAGAGAGATGGAGAAAGAGTGAGAACGATTGTGGAAGGCAGGGAGAAACAGAGTGTGAGAGAGATGGAGAAAGAGTGAGAACGATTGTGGAAGGCAGGGCAAAACAGAGTGTGAGAGATGGTGAAAGAGTGAGAACGATTGTGGAAGGCAGGGCAAAACAGTGTGAGAGAGATGGAGAAAGAGTGAGAACGATTGTGGAAGGCAGGGAGAAACAGAGTGTGAGAGATGGAGAAAGAGTGAGAACGATTGTGGAAGGCAGGGAGAAACAGAGTGTGAGAGAGATGGAGAAAGAGTGACAACGTTTGTGGAAGGCAGGGAGAAACAGTGAGAGAGAGATGGAGAAAGAGTGAGAACGATTGTGGAAGGCAGGGAGAAACAGTGTGAGAGATGGAGAAAGAGTGAGAACGATTGTGGAAGGCAGGGAGAAACAGAGTGTGAGAGATGGAGAAAGAGTGAGAACGATTGTGGAAGGCAGGGAGAAACAGAGTGTGAGAGAGATGGAGAAAGAGTGACAACGTTTGTGGAAGGCAGGGAGAAACAGTGAGAGAGAGATGGAGAAAGAGTGAGAACGATTGTGGAAGGCAGGGAGAAACAGTGTGAGAGATGGAGAAAGAGTGAGAACGATTGTGGAAGGCAGGGAGATACAGAGTGTGAGAGATGGAGAAAGAGTGAGAACGATTGTGGAAGGCAGGGAGAGACAGTGTGAGAGAGATGGAGAAAGCGTGACAACGTTTGTGGAAGGCAGGGCGAAAGTGTGAGAGATGGAGAAAGAGTGAGAACGATTGTGGAAGGCAGGGAGAAACAGAGTGTGAGAGAGATGGAGAAAGAGTGAGAACGATTGTGGATGGCAGGGCAAAACAGAGTGTGAGAGATGGAGAAAGAGTGAGAACGATTGTGGAAGTCAGGGCAAAACAGTGTGAGAGAGATGGAGAAAGAGTGAGAACGATTGTGGAAGGCAGGGAGAAACAGAGTGTGAGAGATGGAGAAAGAGTGAGAACGATTGTGGAAGGCAGGGAGAAACAGAGTGTGAGAGATGGAGAAAGATTGAGAACGATTGTGGAAGGCAGGGAGAAACAGAGTGTGAGAGAGATGGAGAAAGAGTGACAACGTTTGTGGAAGGCAGGGAGAAACAGTGAGAGAGAGATGGAGAAAGAGTGAGAACGATTGTGGAAGGCAGGGAGAAACAGTGTGAGAGATGGAGAAAGAGTGAGAACGATTGTGGAAGGCAGGGAGAAACAGAGTGTGAGAGATGGAGAAAGAGTGAGAACGATTGTGGAAGGCATGGAGAAACAGTGTGAGAGAGATGGAGAAAGAGTGACAACGTTTGTGGAAGGCAGGGCGAAAGTGTGAGAGATGGAGAAAGAGTGAGAACGATTGTGGAAGGCAGGGAGAAACAGAGTGTGAGAGAGATGGAGAAAGAGTGAGAACGATTGTGGAAGGCAGGGCAAAACAGAGTGTGAGAGATGGAGAAAGAGTGAGAACGATTGTGGAAGGCAGGGAGAAACAGAGTGAGAGAGATGTAGAAAGAGTGAGAACGATTGTGGAAGGCAGGGAGAAACAGAGTGAGAGAGATGGAGAAAGAGTGAGAACGATTGTGGAAGGCAGGGAGAAACAGAGTGTGAGAGATGGAGAAAGAGTGAGAACGATTGTGGAAGGCAGGGCAAAACAGTGTGAGAGATGGAGAAAGAGTGAGAACGATTGTGGAAGGCAGGGAGAAACAGAGTGAGAGAGATGGAGAAAGAGTGAGAACGATTGTGGAAGTCAGGGAGAAACCGAGTGTGAGAGAGATGGAGAAAGAGTGAGAACGATTGTGCAAGGCAGGGAGAAACAGATTGTGAGAGATGGAGAAAGAGTGACAACGTTTGTGGAAGGGAGGGAGAAACAGAGTGTGAGAGATGGAGAAAGAGTGAGAACGATTGTGGAAGGCAGGGCGAAACAGTGTGTGAGAGATGGAGAAAGAGTGAGAACGATTGTGGAAGGCAGGGAAAAACAGAGTGTGAGAGAGGGAGAAAGAGAGAACGATTGTGGAAGGCAGGGAGAAACAGAGTGTGAGAGATGGAGAAAGAGTGACAACATTTGTGGAAGGCAGGGAAAAACAGAGTGTCTGAGAGATGGAGAAAGAGAGAACGATTGTGGAAGGCAGGGAGAAACAGAGTGTGAGAGATGGAGAAAGAGTGACAACGATTGTGGAAGGCAGGGAAAAACAGAGTGTGAGAGAGATGGAGAAAGAGAGAACGATTGTGGAAGGCAGGGAGAAACAGAGTGTGAGAGATGGAGAAAGAGTGAGAACGATTGTGGAAGGCTGGGAGAAACAGAGTGTGAGAGATGGAGAAAGAGTGAGAACGATTGTGGAAGGCAGGGAGAAACAGATGGAGAAAGAGTGAGAACGATTGTGGAAGGCAGGGAGAAACAGAGTGTGAGAGAGATGGAGAAAGAGTGAGAACGATTGCGGAAGGCAGGGCAAAACAGTGTGAGAGAGATGGAGAAAGAGTGAGAACGATTGTGGAAGGCAGGGAGAAACGTGAGAGAGATGGAGAAAGAGTGAGAACGATTGTGGAAGGCAGGGAGAAACAGAGTGTGAGAGAGATGGAGAAAGAGTGAGAACGATTGTGGAAGGCAGGGAGAAACAGAGTGTGAGAGATGGAGAAAGAGTGAGAACGATTGTGGAAGGCAGGGAGAAACAGAGTGTGAGAGAGATGGAGAAAGAGTGAGAACGTTTGTGGAAGGCAGGGAGAAACAGTGAGAGAGAGATGGAGAAAGAGTGAGAACGATTGTGGAAGGCAGGGAGAAACAGTGTGAGAGATGGAGAAAGAGTGAGAACGATTGTGGAAGGCAGGGAGAAACAGAGTGTGAGAGATGGAGAAAGAGTGAGAACGTTTGTGGAAGGCAGGGAGAAACAGTGTGAGAGAGATGGAGAAAGAGTGACAACGTTTGTGGAAGGCAGGGCGAAAGTGTGAGAGATGGAGAAAGAGTGAGAACGATTGTGGAAGGCAGGGAGAAACAGAGTGTGAGAGAGATGGAGAAAGAGTGAGAACGATTGTGGAAGGCAGGGCAAAACAGAGTGTGAGAGATGGAGAAAGAGTGAGAACGATTGTGGAAGGCAGGGCAAAACAGTGTGAGAGAGATGGAGAAAGAGTGAGAACGATTGTGGAAGGCAGGGAGAAACAGAGTGTGAGAGATGGAGAAAGAGTGAGAACGATTGTGGAAGGCAGGGAGAAACAGAGTGTGAGAGATGGAGAAAGAGTGACAACGATTGTGGAAGGCAGGGAAAAACAGAGTGTGAGAGAGATGGAGAAAGAGAGAACGATTGTGGAAGGCAGGGAGAAACAGAGTGTGAGAGATGGAGAAAGAGTGAGAACGATTGTGGAAGGCTGGGAGAAACAGAGTGTGAGAGATGGAGAAAGAGTGAGAACGATTGTGGAAGGCAGGGAGAAACAGATGGAGAAAGAGTGAGAACGATTGTGGAAGGCAGGGAGAAACAGAGTGTGAGAGAGATGGAGAAAGAGTGAGAACGATTGTGGAAGGCAGGGCAAAACAGTGTGAGAGAGATGGAGAAAGAGTGAGAACGATTGTGGAAGGCAGGGAGAAACGTGAGAGAGATGGAGAAAGAGTGAGAACGATTGTGGAAGGCAGGGAGAAACAGAGTGTGAGAGAGATGGAGAAAGAGTGAGAACGATTGTGGAAGGCAGGGAGAAACAGAGTGTGAGAGAGATGGAGAAAGAGTGAGAACGTTTGTGGAAGGCAGGGAGAAACAGTGAGAGAGAGATGGAGAAAGAGTGAGAACGATTGTGGAAGGCAGGGAGAAACAGTGTGAGAGATGGAGAAAGAGTGAGAACGATTGTGGAAGGCAGGGAGAAACAGAGTGTGAGAGATGGAGAAAGAGTGAGAACGTTTGTGGAAGGCAGGGAGAAACAGTGTGAGAGAGATGGAGAAAGAGTGACAACGTTTGTGGAAGGCAGGGCGAAAGTGTGAGAGATGGAGAAAGAGTGAGAACGATTGTGGAAGGCAGGGAGAAACAGAGTGTGAGAGAGATGGAGAAAGAGTGAGAACGATTGTGGAAGGCAGGGCAAAACAGAGTGTGAGAGATGGAGAAAGAGTGAGAACGATTGTGGAAGGCAGGGCAAAACAGTGTGAGAGAGATGGAGAAAGAGTGAGAACGATTGTGGAAGGCAGGGAGAAACAGAGTGTGAGAGATGGAGAAAGAGTGAGAACGATTGTGGAAGGCAGGGAGAAACAGAGTGTGAGACAGTTTGAGAAAGAGTGACAACGTTTGTGGAAGGCAGGGAGAAACAGTGAGAGAGAGATGGAGAAAGAGTGAGAACGATTGTGGAAGGCAGGGAGAAACAGTGTGAGAGATGGAGAAAGAGTGAGAACGATTGTGGAAGGCAGGGAGAAACAGAGTGTGAGAGATGGAGAAAGAGTGAGAACGATTGTGGAAGGCAGGGAGAAACAGAGTGTGAGAGAGATGGAGAAAGAGTGACAACGTTTGTGGAAGGCAGGGAGAAACAGTGAGAGAGAGATGGAGAAAGAGTGAGAACGATTGTGGAAGGCAGGGAGAAACAGTGTGAGAGATGGAGAAAGAGTGAGAACGATTGTGGAAGGCAGGGAGAAACAGATGGAGAAAGAGTGAGAACGATTGTGGAAGGCAGGGAGAAACAGAGTGTGAGAGAGATGGAGAAAGAGTGAGAACGATTGTGGAAGGCAGGGAGAAACAGAGTGAGAGAGATGTAGAAAGAGTGAGAACGATTGTGGAAGGCAGGGAGAAACAGAGTGAGAGAGATGGAGAAAGAGTGAGAACGATTGTGGAAGGCAGGGAGAAACAGAGTGTGAGAGATGGAGAAAGAGTGAGAACGATTGTGGAAGGCAGGGAGAAACAGTGTGAGAGATGGAGAAAGAGTGAGAACGATTGTGGAAGGCAGGGAGAAACAGAGTGTGAGAGATGGAGAAAGAGTGAGAACGATTGTGGAAGGCAGGGAGAAACAGAGTGTGAGAGAGATGGAGAAAGAGTGACAACGTTTGTGGAAGGCAGGGAGAAACATTGAGAGAGAGATGGAGAAAGAGTGAGAACGATTGTGGAAGGCAGGGAGAAACAGTGTGAGAGATGGAGAAAGAGTGAGAACGATTGTGGAAGGCAGGGAGAAACAGATGGAGAAAGAGTGAGAACGATTGTGGAAGGCAGGGAGAAACAGAGTGTGAGAGAGATGGAGAAAGAGTGAGAACGATTGTGGAAGGCAGGGCAAAACAGTGTGAGAGAGATGGAGAAAGAGTGAGAACGATTGTGGAAGGCAGGGAGAAACGTGAGAGAGATGGAGAAAGAGTGAGAACGATTGTGGAAGGCAGGGAGAAACAGAGTGTGAGAGAGATGGAGAAAGAGTGAGAACGATTGTGGAAGGCAGGGCAAAACAGAGTGTGAGAGATGGAGAAAGAGTGAGAACGATTGTGGAAGGCAGGGCAAAACAGTGTGAGAGAGATGGAGAAAGAGTGAGATCGATTGTGGAAGGCAGGGAGAAACAGAGTGTGAGAGATGGAGAAAGAGTGAGAACGATTGTGGAAGGCAGGGAGAAACAGAGTGTGAGAGAGATGGAGAAAGAGTGACAACGTTTGTGGAAGGCAGGGAGAAACAGTGAGAGAGAGATGGAGAAAGAGTGAGAACGATTGTGGAAGGCAGGGAGAAACAGTGTGAGAGATGGAGAAAGAGTGAGAACGATTGTGGAAGGCAGGGAGAAACAGAGTGTGAGAGATGGAGAAAGAGTGAGAACGATTGTGGAAGGCAGGGAGAAACAGAGTGTGAGAGAGATGGAGAAAGAGTGACAACGTTTGTGGAAGGCAGGGAGAAACAGTGAGAGAGAGATGGAGAAAGAGTGAGAACGATTGTGGAAGGCAGGGAGAAACAGTGTGAGAGATGGAGAAAGAGTGAGAACGATTGTGGAAGGCAGGGAGATACAGAGTGTGAGAGATGGAGAAAGAGTGAGAACGATTGTGGAAGGCAGGGAGAGACAGTGTGAGAGAGATGGAGAAAGCGTGACAACGTTTGTGGAAGGCAGGGCGAAAGTGTGAGAGATGGAGAAAGAGTGAGAACGATTGTGGAAGGCAGGGAGAAACAGAGTGTGAGAGAGATGGAGAAAGAGTGAGAACGATTGTGGATGGCAGGGCAAAACAGAGTGTGAGAGATGGAGAAAGAGTGAGAACGATTGTGGAAGTCAGGGCAAAACAGTGTGAGAGAGATGGAGAAAGAGTGAGAACGATTGTGGAAGGCAGGGAGAAACAGAGTGTGAGAGATGGAGAAAGAGTGAGAACGATTGTGGAAGGCAGGGAGAAACAGAGTGTGAGAGATGGAGAAAGATTGAGAACGATTGTGGAAGGCAGGGAGAAACAGAGTGTGAGAGAGATGGAGAAAGAGTGACAACGTTTGTGGAAGGCAGGGAGAAACAGTGAGAGAGAGATGGAGAAAGAGTGAGAACGATTGTGGAAGGCAGGGAGAAACAGTGTGAGAGATGGAGAAAGAGTGAGAACGATTGTGGAAGGCAGGGAGAAACAGAGTGTGAGAGATGGAGAAAGAGTGAGAACGATTGTGGAAGGCATGGAGAAACAGTGTGAGAGAGATGGAGAAAGAGTGACAACGTTTGTGGAAGGCAGGGCGAAAGTGTGAGAGATGGAGAAAGAGTGAGAACGATTGTGGAAGGCAGGGAGAAACAGAGTGTGAGAGAGATGGAGAAAGAGTGAGAACGATTGTGGAAGGCAGGGCAAAACAGAGTGTGAGAGATGGAGAAAGAGTGAGAACGATTGTGGAAGGCAGGGAGAAACAGAGTGAGAGAGATGTAGAAAGAGTGAGAACGATTGTGGAAGGCAGGGAGAAACAGAGTGAGAGAGATGGAGAAAGAGTGAGAACGATTGTGGAAGGCAGGGAGAAACAGAGTGTGAGAGATGGAGAAAGAGTGAGAACGATTGTGGAAGGCAGGGCAAAACAGTGTGAGAGATGGAGAAAGAGTGAGAACGATTGTGGAAGGCAGGGAGAAACAGAGTGAGAGAGATGGAGAAAGAGTGAGAACGATTGTGGAAGTCAGGGAGAAACCGAGTGTGAGAGAGATGGAGAAAGAGTGAGAACGATTGTGCAAGGCAGGGAGAAACAGATTGTGAGAGATGGAGAAAGAGTGACAACGTTTGTGGAAGGCAGGGCGAAACAGTGTGTGAGAGATGGAGAAAGAGTGAGAACGATTGTGGAAGGCAGGGAAAAACAGAGTGTGAGAGAGGGAGAAAGAGAGAACGATTGTGGAAGGCAGGGAGAAACAGAGTGTGAGAGATGGAGAAAGAGTGACAACATTTGTGGAAGGCAGGGAAAAACAGAGTGTCTGAGAGATGGAGAAAGAGAGAACGATTGTGGAAGGCAGGGAGAAACAGAGTGTGAGAGATGGAGAAAGAGTGACAACGATTGTGGAAGGCAGGGAAAAACAGAGTGTGAGAGAGATGGAGAAAGAGAGAACGATTGTGGAAGGCAGGGAGAAACAGAGTGTGAGAGATGGAGAAAGAGTGAGAACGATTGTGGAAGGCTGGGAGAAACAGAGTGTGAGAGATGGAGAAAGAGTGAGAACGATTGTGGAAGGCAGGGAGAAACAGATGGAGAAAGAGTGAGAACGATTGTGGAAGGCAGGGAGAAACAGAGTGTGAGAGAGATGGAGAAAGAGTGAGAACGATTGCGGAAGGCAGGGCAAAACAGTGTGAGAGAGATGGAGAAAGAGTGAGAACGATTGTGGAAGGCAGGGAGAAACGTGAGAGAGATGGAGAAAGAGTGAGAACGATTGTGGAAGGCAGGGAGAAACAGAGTGTGAGAGAGATGGAGAAAGAGTGAGAACGATTGTGGAAGGCAGGGAGAAACAGAGTGTGAGAGATGGAGAAAGAGTGAGAACGATTGTGGAAGGCAGGGAGAAACAGAGTGTGAGAGAGATGGAGAAAGAGTGAGAACGTTTGTGGAAGGCAGGGAGAAACAGTGAGAGAGAGATGGAGAAAGAGTGAGAACGATTGTGGAAGGCAGGGAGAAACAGTGTGAGAGATGGAGAAAGAGTGAGAACGATTGTGGAAGGCAGGGAGAAACAGAGTGTGAGAGATGGAGAAAGAGTGAGAACGTTTGTGGAAGGCAGGGAGAAACAGTGTGAGAGAGATGGAGAAAGAGTGACAACGTTTGTGGAAGGCAGGGCGAAAGTGTGAGAGATGGAGAAAGAGTGAGAACGATTGTGGAAGGCAGGGAGAAACAGAGTGTGAGAGAGATGGAGAAAGAGTGAGAACGATTGTGGAAGGCAGGGCAAAACAGAGTGTGAGAGATGGAGAAAGAGTGAGAACGATTGTGGAAGGCAGGGCAAAACAGTGTGAGAGAGATGGAGAAAGAGTGAGAACGATTGTGGAAGGCAGGGAGAAACAGAGTGTGAGAGATGGAGAAAGAGTGAGAACGATTGTGGAAGGCAGGGAGAAACAGAGTGTGAGAGATGGAGAAAGAGTGACAACGATTGTGGAAGGCAGGGAAAAACAGAGTGTGAGAGAGATGGAGAAAGAGAGAACGATTGTGGAAGGCAGGGAGAAACAGAGTGTGAGAGATGGAGAAAGAGTGAGAACGATTGTGGAAGGCTGGGAGAAACAGAGTGTGAGAGATGGAGAAAGAGTGAGAACGATTGTGGAAGGCAGGGAGAAACAGATGGAGAAAGAGTGAGAACGATTGTGGAAGGCAGGGAGAAACAGAGTGTGAGAGAGATGGAGAAAGAGTGAGAACGATTGTGGAAGGCAGGGCAAAACAGTGTGAGAGAGATGGAGAAAGAGTGAGAACGATTGTGGAAGGCAGGGAGAAACGTGAGAGAGATGGAGAAAGAGTGAGAACGATTGTGGAAGGCAGGGAGAAACAGAGTGTGAGAGAGATGGAGAAAGAGTGAGAACGATTGTGGAAGGCAGGGAGAAACAGAGTGTGAGAGAGATGGAGAAAGAGTGAGAACGTTTGTGGAAGGCAGGGAGAAACAGTGAGAGAGAGATGGAGAAAGAGTGAGAACGATTGTGGAAGGCAGGGAGAAACAGTGTGAGAGATGGAGAAAGAGTGAGAACGATTGTGGAAGGCAGGGAGAAACAGAGTGTGAGAGATGGAGAAAGAGTGAGAACGTTTGTGGAAGGCAGGGAGAAACAGTGTGAGAGAGATGGAGAAAGAGTGACAACGTTTGTGGAAGGCAGGGCGAAAGTGTGAGAGATGGAGAAAGAGTGAGAACGATTGTGGAAGGCAGGGAGAAACAGAGTGTGAGAGAGATGGAGAAAGAGTGAGAACGATTGTGGAAGGCAGGGCAAAACAGAGTGTGAGAGATGGAGAAAGAGTGAGAACGATTGTGGAAGGCAGGGCAAAACAGTGTGAGAGAGATGGAGAAAGAGTGAGAACGATTGTGGAAGGCAGGGAGAAACAGAGTGTGAGAGATGGAGAAAGAGTGAGAACGATTGTGGAAGGCAGGGAGAAACAGAGTGTGAGACAGTTTGAGAAAGAGTGACAACGTTTGTGGAAGGCAGGGAGAAACAGTGAGAGAGAGATGGAGAAAGAGTGAGAACGATTGTGGAAGGCAGGGAGAAACAGTGTGAGAGATGGAGAAAGAGTGAGAACGATTGTGGAAGGCAGGGAGAAACAGAGTGTGAGAGATGGAGAAAGAGTGAGAACGATTGTGGAAGGCAGGGAGAAACAGAGTGTGAGAGAGATGGAGAAAGAGTGACAACGTTTGTGGAAGGCAGGGAGAAACAGTGAGAGAGAGATGGAGAAAGAGTGAGAACGATTGTGGAAGGCAGGGAGAAACAGTGTGAGAGATGGAGAAAGAGTGAGAACGATTGTGGAAGGCAGGGAGAAACAGATGGAGAAAGAGTGAGAACGATTGTGGAAGGCAGGGAGAAACAGAGTGTGAGAGAGATGGAGAAAGAGTGAGAACGATTGTGGAAGGCAGGGCAAAACAGTGTGAGAGAGATGGAGAAAGAGTGAGAACGATTGTGGAAGGCAGGGAGAAACGTGAGAGAGATGGAGAAAGAGTGAGAACGATTGTGGAAGGCAGGGAGAAACAGAGTGTGAGAGAGATGGAGAAAGAGTGAGAACGATTGTGGAAGGCAGGGAGAAACAGAGTGTGAGAGATGGAGAAAGAGTGAGAACGATTGTGGAAGGCAGGGAGAAACAGAGTGTGAGAGAGATGGAGAAAGAGTGAGAACGTTTGTGGAAGGCAGGGAGAAACAGTGAGAGAGAGATGGAGAAAGAGTGAGAACGATTGTGGAAGGCAGGGAGAAACAGTGTGAGAGATGGAGAAAGAGTGAGAACGATTGTGGAAGGCAGGGAGAAACAGAGTGTGAGAGATGGAGAAAGAGTGAGAACGTTTGTGGAAGGCAGGGAGAAACAGTGTGAGAGAGATGGAGAAAGAGTGACAACGTTTGTGGAAGGCAGGGCGAAAGTGTGAGAGATGGAGAAAGAGTGAGAACGATTGTGGAAGGCAGGGAGAAACAGAGTGTGAGAGAGATGGAGAAAGAGTGAGAACGATTGTGGAAGGCAGGGCAAAACAGAGTGTGAGAGATGGAGAAAGAGTGAGAACGATTGTGGAAGGCAGGGCAAAACAGTGTGAGAGAGATGGAGAAAGAGTGAGAACGATTGTGGAAGGCAGGGAGAAACAGAGTGTGAGAGATGGAGAAAGAGTGAGAACGATTGTGGAAGGCAGGGAGAAACAGAGTGTGAGAGAGATGGAGAAAGAGTGACAACGTTTGTGGAAGGCAGGGAGAAACAGTGAGAGAGAGATGGAGAAAGAGTGAGAACGATTGTGGAAGGCAGGGAGAAACAGTGTGAGAGATGGAGAAAGAGGGAGAACGATTGTGGAAGGCAGGGAGAAACAGAGTGTGAGAGATGGAGAAAGAGTGAGAACGATTGTGGAAGGCAGGGAGAAACAGAGTGTGAGAGAGATGGAGAAAGAGTGACAACGTTTGTGGAAGGCAGGGAGAAACAGTGAGAGAGAGATGGAGAAAGAGTGAGAACGATTGTGGAAGGCAGGGAGAAACAGTGTGAGAGATGGAGAAAGAGTGAGAACGATTGTGGAAGGCAGGGAGATACAGAGTGTGAGAGATGGAGAAAGAGTGAGAACGATTGTGGAAGGCAGGGAGAGACAGTGTGAGAGAGATGGAGAAAGAGTGACAACGTTTGTGGAAGGCAGGGCGAAAGTGTGAGAGATGGAGAAAGAGTGAGAACGATTGTGGAAGGCAGGGAGAAACAGAGTGTGAGAGAGATGGAGAAAGAGTGAGAACGATTGTGGATGGCAGGGCAAAACAGAGTGTGAGAGATGGAGAAAGAGTGAGAACGATTGTGGAAGGCAGGGCAAAACAGTGTGAGAGAGATGGAGAAAGAGTGAGAACGATTGTGGAAGGCAGGGAGAAACAGAGTGTGAGAGATGGAGAAAGAGTGAGAACGATTGTGGAAGGCAGGGAGAAACAGAATGTGAGAGATGGAGAAAGATTGAGAACGATTGTGGAAGGCAGGGAGAAACAGAGTGTGAGAGATGGAGAAAGAGTGACAACGTTTGTGGAAGGCAGGGAGAAACAGAGTGTGAGAGAGATGGAGAAAGAGTGAGAACGATTGTGGATGGCAGGGCAAAACAGAGTGTGAGAGATGGAGAAAGAGTGAGAACGATTGTGGAAGGCAGGGCAAAACAGTGTGAGAGAGATGGAGAAAGAGTGAGAACGATTGTGGAAGGCAGGGAGAAACAGAGTGTGAGAGATGGAGAAAGAGTGAGAACGATTGTGGAAGGCAGGGAGAAACAGTGTGAGAGATGGAGAAAGAGTGAGAACGATTGTGGAAGGCAGGGAGAAACAGAGTGTGAGAGATGGAGAAAGAGTGAGAACGATTGTGGAAGGCAGGGAGAAACAGAGTGTGAGAGATGGAGAAAGAGTGAGAACGATTGTGGAAGGCATGGAGAAACAGTGTGAGAGAGATGGAGAAAGAGTGAGAACGATTGTGGAAGGCATGGAGAAACAGTGTGAGAGAGATGGAGAAAGAGTGAGAACGATTGTGGAAGGCATGGAGAAACAGTGTGAGAGAGATGGAGAAAGAGTGAGAACGATTGTGGAAGGCAGGGAGAAACAGTGTGAGAGATGGAGAAAGAGTGAGAACGATTGTGGAAGGCAGGGAGAAACAGAGTGTGAGAGATGGAGAAAGAGTGAGAACGATTGTGGAAGGCAGGGAGAAACAGAGTGTGAGAGATGGAGAAAGAGTGAGAACGATTGTGGAAGGCATGGAGAAACAGTGTGAGAGAGATGGAGAAAGAGTGACAACGTTTGTGGAAGGCAGGGCGAAAGTGTGAGAGATGGAGAAAGAATGAGAACGATTGTGGAAGGCAGGGCAAAACAGTGTGAGAGAGATGGAGAAAGAGTGAGAACGATTGTGGAAGGCAGGGAGAAACAGAGTGTGAGAGATGGAGAAAGAGTGAGAACGATTGTGGAAGGCAGGGAGAAACAGAGTGTTAGAGATGGAGAAAGAGTGAGAACGATTGTGGAAGGCAGGGAGAAACAGAGTGTGAGAGAGATGGAGAAAGAGTGACAACGTTTGTGGAAGGCAGGGAGAAACAGTGAGAGAGAGATGGAGAAAGAGTGAGAACGATTGTGGAAGGCAGGGAGAAACAGTGTGAGAGATGGAGAAAGAGTGAGAACGATTGTGGAAGGCAGGGAGAAACAGAGTGTGAGAGATGGAGAAAGAATGAGAACGATTGTGGAAGGCAGGGAGAAACAGTGTGAGAGAGATGGAGAAAGAGTGACAACGTTTGTGGAAGGCAGGGCGAAAGTGTGAGAGATGGAGAAAGAGTGAGAACGATTGTGGAAGGCAGGGAGAAACAGAGTGTGAGAGATGGAGAAAGAGTGAGAACGATTGTGGAAGGCAGGGAGAAACAGAGTGTGAGAGATGGAGAAAGAGTGAGAACGATTGTGGAAGGCAGGGAGAAACAGAGTGTGAGAGATGGAGAAAGAGTGACAACGTTTGTGGAAGGCAGGGAGAAACAGAGTGTGAGAGAGATGGAGAAAGAGTGAGAACGATTTTGGAAGGCAGGGAGAAACAGTGTGAGAGATGGAGAAAGAGTGAGAACGATTGTGGAAGGCAGGGAGAAACAGAGTGTGAGAGATGGAGAAAGAGTGTGAACGATTGTGGAAGTCAGGGAGAAACAGAGTGTGAGAGATGGAGAAAGAGTGACAACGTTTGTGGAAGGCAGGGGAAACAGAGTGTGAGAGATGGAGAAAGAGTGAGAACGATTGAGTAAGGCAGGGAGAAACAGAGTGAGAGAGAGATGGAGAAAGAGTGAGAACGATTGTGGAAGGCAGGGAGAAACAGAGTGTGAGAGATGGAGAAAGAGTGTGAACGATTGTGGAAGTCAGGGAGAAACAGAGTGTGAGATGGAGAAAGAGTGAGAACGATTGTGGAAGGCAGGGCAAAACAGTGTGAGAGAGATGGAGAAAGAGTGAGAACGATTGTGGAAGGCAGGGAGAAACAGTGAGAGAGAGATGGAGAAAGAGTGAGAACGATTGTGGAAGGCAGGGAGAAACAGTGTGAGAGATGGAGAAAGAGTGAGAATGTTTGTGGAAGGCAGGGCGAAAGTGTGAGAGATGGAGAAAGAGTGAGAACGATTGTGGAAGGCAGGGAGAAACAGAGTGTGAGAGATGGAGAAAGTGTGACAACGTTTGTGGAAGGCAGGGCGAAAGTGTGAGAGATGGAGAAAGAGTGAGAACGATTGTGGAAGGCAGGGAGAAACAGAGTGTGAGAGATGGAGAAAGAGTGACAACGTTTGTGGAAGGCAGGGAAAAACAGAGTGTGAGAGAGATGGAGAAAGAGAGAACGATTGTGGAAGGCAGGGAGAAACGTGAGAGAGAGATGGAGAAAGAGTGAGAACGATTGTGGAAGGCAGGGAGAAACGTGAGAGAGAGATGGAGAAAGAGTGAGAACGTTTGTGGAAGGCAGGGAGAAACAGTGTGAGAGAGATGGAGAAAGAGTAAGAACGATTGTGGAAGGCAGGGAGAAACAGTGTGAGAGATGGAGAAAGAGTGAGAACTATTGTGGAAGGCAGGGAGAAACAGTGTGAGAGATGGAGAAAGAGTGAGAATGTTTGTGGAAGGCAGGGCGAAAGTGTGAGAGATGGAGAAAGAGTGAGAACGATTGTGGAAGGCAGGGAGAAACAGAGTGAGAGAGATGGAGAAAGAGTGAGAACGATTGTGGAAGGCAGGGAGAAACAGAGTGTGAGAGATGGAGAAAGAGTGAGAACGATTGTGGAAGGCAGGGAGAAACAGAGTGTGAGAGATGGAGAAAGAGTGAGAACGATTGTGGAAGGCAGGGAGAAAGAGAGTGTGAGAGATGGAGAAAGAGTGAGAACGATTGTGGAAGGCAGGGCAAAACAGTGTGAGAGATGGAGAAAGAGTGAGAACGATTGTGGAAGGCAGGGAGAAACAGAGTGAGAGAGATGGAGAAAGAGTGAGAACGATTGTGGAAGGCAGGGAGAAACAGAGTGTTGGAGAGATGGAGAAAGAGTGAGAACGATTGTGGAAGGCAGGGAGAAACAGAGTGTGAGAGATGGAGAAAGAGTGACAACGTTTGTGGAAGGCAGGGCGAAAGTGTGAGAGATGGAGAAAGAGTGAGAACGATTGTGGAAGGCAGGGAGAAACAGAGTGTGAGAGAGATGGAGAAAGAGTGAGAACGATTGTGGAAGGCAGGGAGAAACAGAGTGTGAGAGATGGAGAAAGAGTGACAACGTTTGTGGAAGGCAGGGAAAAACAGAGTGTGTGAGAGATGGAGAAAGAGTGAGAACGATTGTGGAAGGCAGGGAGAAACGTGAGAGAGAGATGGAGAAAGAGTGAGAACGATTGTGGAAGGCAGGGAGAAACGTGAGAGAGAGATGGAGAAAGAGTGAGAACGATTGTGGAAGGCAGGGAGAAACAGAGTGTGAGAGATGGAGAAAGAGTAAGAACGTTTGTGGAAGGCAGGGAGAAACAGTGTGAGAGAGATGGAGAAAGAGTAAGAACGATTGTGGAAGGCAGGGAGAAACAGAGTGTGAGAGAGATGGAGAAAGAGTGAGAACGATTGTGGAAGGCAGGGAGAAACAGAGTGAGAGAGATGGAGAAAGAGTGAGAACGATTGTGGAAGGCAGGGAGAAACAGAGTGTGAGAGATGGAGAAAGAGTGAGAACGATTGTGGAACGCAGGGAGAAACAGAGTGTGAGAGATGGAGAAAGAGTGAGAACGATTGTGGAAGGCAGGGAGAAACAGAGTGAGAGAGATGTAGAAAGAGTGAGAACGATTGTGGAAGGCAGGGAGAAACAGAGTGAGAGAGATGGAGAAAGAGTGAGAACGATTGTGGAAGGCAGGGAGAAACAGAGTGTGAGAGATGGAGAAAGAGTGAGAACGATTGTGGAAGGCAGGGCAAAACAGTGTGAGAGAGATGGAGAAAGAGTGAGAACGATTGTGGAAGGCAGGGAGAAACGTGAGAGAGATGGAGAAAGAGTGAGAACGATTGTGGAAGGCAGGGAGAAACAGAGTGTGAGAGAGATGGAGAAAGAGTGAGAACGATTGTGGAAGGCAGGGAGAAACAGAGTGAGAGAGATGGAGAAAGAGTGAGAACGATTGTGGAAGGCAGGGAGCAACAGAGTGTGAGAGAGATGGAGAAAGAGTGAGAACGATTGTGGAAGGCAGGGAGAAACAGAGTGTGAGAGATGGAGAAAGAGTGACAACGTTTGTGGAAGGCAGGGCGAAACAGTGTGTGAGAGATGGAGAAAGAGTGAGAACGATTGTGGAAGGCAGGGAAAAACAGAATGTGAGAGAGATGGAGAAAGAGAGAACGATTGTGGAAGGCAGGGAGAAACAGAGTGTGAGAGATGGAGAAAGAGTGACAACGTTTGTGGAAGGCAGGGAAAAACAGAGTGTCTGAGAGATGGAGAAAGAGAGAACGATTGTGGAAGGCAGGGAGAAACAGAGTGTGAGAGATGGAGAAAGAGTGACAACGATTGTGGAAGGCAGGGAAAAACAGAGTGTGAGAGAGATGGAGAAAGAGAGAACGATTCTGGAAGGCAGGGAGAAACAGAGTGTGAGAGATGGAGAAAGAGTGAGAACGATTGTGGAAGGCAGGGAGAAACAGAGTGTGAGAGATGGAGAAAGAGTGAGAACGATTGTGGAAGGCAGGGAGAAACAGAGTGTGAGAGAGATGGAGAAAGAGTGAGAACGATTGTGGAAGGCAGGGCAAAACAGTGTGAGAGAGATGGAGAAAGAGTGAGAACGATTGTGGAAGGCAGGGAGAAACGTGAGAGAGATGGAGAAAGAGTGAGAACGATTGTGGAAGGCAGGGAGAAACAGAGTGTGAGAGATGGAGAAAGAGTGACAACGTTTGTGGAAGGCAGGGAAAAACAGAGTGTGTGAGAGATGGAGAAAGAGTGAGAACGATTGTGGAAGGCAGGGAGAAACGTGAGAGAGAGATGGAGAAAGAGTGAGAACGATTGTGGAAGGCAGGGAGAAACGTGAGAGAGAGATGGAGAAAGAGTGAGAACGATTGTGGAAGGCAGGGAGAAACAGAGTGTGAGAGATGGAGAAAGAGTAAGAACGTTTGTGGAAGGCAGGGAGAAACAGTGTGAGAGAGATGGAGAAAGAGTAAGAACGATTGTGGAAGGCAGGGAGAAACAGAGTGTGAGAGAGATGGAGAAAGAGTGAGAACGATTGTGGAAGGCAGGGAGAAACAGAGTGAGAGAGATGGAGAAAGAGTGAGAACGATTGTGGAAGGCAGGGAGAAACAGAGTGTGAGAGATGGAGAAAGAGTGAGAACGATTGTGGAACGCAGGGAGAAACAGAGTGTGAGAGATGGAGAAAGAGTGAGAACGATTGTGGAAGGCAGGGAGAAACAGAGTGAGAGAGATGTAGAAAGAGTGAGAACGATTGTGGAAGGCAGGGAGAAACAGAGTGAGAGAGATGGAGAAAGAGTGAGAACGATTGTGGAAGGCAGGGAGAAACAGAGTGTGAGAGATGGAGAAAGAGTGAGAACGATTGTGGAAGGCAGGGCAAAACAGTGTGAGAGATGGAGAAAGAGTGAGAACGATTGTGGAAGGCAGGGAGAAACAGAGTGAGACAGATGGAGAAAGAGTGAGAACGATTGTGGAAGGCAGGGAGAAACAGAGTGTGAGAGAGATGGAGAAAGAGTGAGAACGTTTGTGGAAGGCAGGGAGAAACAGAGTGTGAGAGATGGAGAAAGAGTGACAACGTTTGTGGAAGGCAGGGCGAAACAGTGTGTGAGAGATGGTGAAAGAGTGAGAACGATTGTGGAAGGCAGGGAAAAACAGAGTGTGAGAGAGATGGAGAAAGAGAGAACGATTGTGGAAGGCAGGGAGAAACAGAGTGTGAGAGATGGAGAAAGAGTGACAACGTTTGTGGAAGGCAGGGAAAAACAGAGTGTCTGAGAGATGGAGAAAGAGAGAACGATTGTGGAAGGCAGGGAGAAACAGAGTGTGAGAGATGGAGAAAGAGTGAGAACGATTGTGGAAGGCAGGGAGAAACAGAGTGTGAGAGATGGAGAAAGAGTGAGAACGATTGTGGAAGGCAGGGAGAAACAGAGTGTGAGAGAGATGGAGAAAGAGTGAGAACGATTGTGGAAGGCAGGGAGAAACAGAGTGTGAGGGAGATGGAGAAAGAGTGAGAACGATTGTGGAAGGCAGGGCAAAACAGTGTGAGAGAGATGGAGAAAGAGTGAGAACGATTGTGGAAGGCAGGGAGAAACGTGAGAGAGATGGAGAAAGAGTGAGAACGATTGTGGAAGGCAGGGAGAAACAGAGTGTGAGAGAGATGGAGAAAGAGTGAGAACGATTGTGGAAGGCAGGGAGAAACAGAGTGTGAGAGATGGAGAAAGAGTGAGAACGATTGTGGAAGGCAGGGAGAAACAGAGTGTGAGAGAGATGGAGAAAGAGTGAGAACGTTTGTGGAAGGCAGGGAGAAACAGTGAGAGAGAGATGGAGAAAGAGTGAGAACGATTGTGGAAGGCAGGGAGAAACAGTGTGAGAGATGGAGAAAGAGTGAGAACGATTGTGGAAGGCAGGGAGAAACAGAGTGTGAGAGATGGAGAAAGAGTGAGAACGTTTGTGGAAGGCAGGGAGAAACAGTGTGAGAGAGATGGAGAAAGAGTGACAACGTTTGTGGCAGGCAGGGCGAAAGTGTGAGAGATGGAGAAAGAGTGAGAACGATTGTGGAAGGCAGGGAGAAACAGAGTGTGAGAGAGATGGAGAAAGAGTGAGAACGATTGTGGAAGGCAGGGCAAAACAGAGTGTGAGAGATGGAGAAAGAGTGAGAACGATTGTGGAAGGCAGGGAAAAACAGAGTGTGAGAGAGATGGAGAAAGAGAGAACGATTGTGGAAGGCAGGGAGAAACAGAGTGTGAGAGATGGAGAAAGAGTGAGAACGATTGTGGAAGGCAGGGAGAAACAGAGTGTGAGAGATGGAGAAAGAGTGAGAACGATTGTGGAAGGCAGGGAGAAACAGAGTGTGAGAGAGATGGAGAAAGAGTGAGAACGATTGTGGAAGGCAGGGCAAAACAGTGTGAGAGAGATGGAGAAAGAGTGAGAACGATTGTGGAAGGCAGGGAGAAACGTGAGAGAGATGGAGAAAGAGTGAGAACGATTGTGGAAGGCAGGGAGAAACAGAGTGTGAGAGATGGAGAAAGAGTGACAACGTTTGTGGAAGGCAGGGAAAAACAGAGTGTGTGAGAGATGGAGAAAGAGTGAGAACGATTGTGGAAGGCTGGGAGAAACGTGAGAGAGAGATGGAGAAAGAGTGAGAACGATTGTGGAAGGCAGGGAGAAACGTGAGAGAGAGATGGAGAAAGAGTGAGAACGATTGTGGAAGGCAGGGAGAAACAGTGTGTGAGAGATGGAGAAAGAGTAAGAACGTTTGTGCAAGGCAGGGAGAAACAGTGTTAGAGAGATGGAGAAAGAGTAAGAACGATTGTGGAAGGCAGGGAGAAACAGAGTGTGAGAGAGATGGAGAAAGAGTGAGAAGGATTGTGGAAGGCAGGGAGAAACAGAGTGAGAGAGATGGAGAAAGAGTGAGAACGATTGTGGAAGGCAGGGAGAAACAGAGTGTGAGAGATGGAGAAAGAGTGAGAACGATTGTGGAACGCAGGGAGAAACAGAGTGTGAGAGATGGAGAAAGAGTGAGAACGATTGTGGAAGGCAGGGAGAAACAGAGTGAGAGAGATGTAGAAAGAGTGAGAACGATTGTGGAAGGCAGGGAGAAACAGAGTGAGAGAGATGGAGAAAGAGTGAGAACGATTGTGGAAGGCAGGGAGAAACAGAGTGTGAGAGATGGAGAAAGAGTGAGAACGATTGTGGAAGGCAGGGCAAAACAGTGTGAGAGATGGAGAAAGAGTGAGAACGATTGTGGAAGGCAGGGAGAAACAGAGTGAGAGAGATGGAGAAAGAGTGAGAACGATTGTGGAAGGCAGGGAGAAACAGAGTGAGAGAGATGGAGAAAGAGTGACAACGATTGTGGAAGGCAGGGAGAAACAGAGTGTGAGAGATGGAGAAAGAGTGACAACGTTTGTGGAAGGCAGGGCGAAACAGTGTGTGAGAGATGGAGAAAGAGTGAGAACGATTGTGGAAGGCAGGGAAAAACAGAGTGTGAGAGAGATGGAGAAACAGAGAACGATTGTGGAAGGCAGGGAGAAACAGAGTGTGAGAGATGGAGAAAGAGTGACAACGTTTGTGGAAGGCAGGGAAAAACAGAGTGTCTGAGAGATGGAGAAAGAGAGAACGATTGTGGAAGGCAGGGAGAAACAGAGTGTGAGAGATGGAGAAAGAGTGAGAACGATTGTGGAAGGCAGGGAGAAACAGAGTGTGAGAGATGAAGAAAGAGTGAGAACGATTGTGGAAGGCAGGGAGAAACAGAGTGTGAGAGAGATGGAGAAAGAGTGAGAACGATTGTGGAAGGCAGGGAGAAACAGAGTGTGAGAGAGATGGAGAAAGAGTGAGAACGATTGTGGAAGGCAGGGCAAAACAGTGTGAGAGAGATGGAGAAAGAGTGAGAACGATTGTGGAAGGCAGGGAGAAACGTGAGAGATGGAGAAAGAGTGAGAACGATTGTGGAAGGCAGGGAGAAACAGAGTGTGAGAGAGATGGAGAAAGAGTGAGAACGATTGTGGAAGGCAGGGAGAAACAGAGTGTGAGAGATGGAGAAAGAGTGAGAACGATTGTGGAAGGCAGGGAGAAACAGAGTGTGAGAGAGATGGAGAAAGAGTGAGAACGTTTGTGGAAGGCAGGGAGAAACAGTGAGAGAGAGATGGAGAAAGAGTGAGAACGATTGTGGAAGGCAGGGAGAAACAGTGTGAGAGATGGAGAAAGAGTGACAACGTTTGTGGAAGGCAGGGCGAAAGTGTGAGAGATGGAGAAAGAGTGAGAACGATTGTGGAAGGCAGGGCAAAACAGTGTGAGAGAGATGGAGAAAGAGTGAGAACGATTGTGGAAGGCAGGGAGAAACGTGAGAGAGATGGAGAAAGAGTGAGAACGATTGTGGAAGGCAGGGAGAAACAGAGTGTGAGAGAGATGGAGAAAGAGTGAGAACGATTGTGGAAGGCAGGGAGAAACAGAGTGTGAGAGATGGAGAAAGAGTGAGAACGATTGTGGAAGGCAGGGAGAAACAGAGTGTGAGAGAGATGGAGAAAGAGTGAGAACGTTTGTGGAAGGCAGGGAGAAACAGTGAGAGAGAGATGGAGAAAGAGTGAGAACGATTGTGGAAGGCAGGGAGAAACAGTGTGAGAGATGGAGAAAGAGTGAGAACGATTGTGGAAGGCAGGGAGAAACAGAGTGTGAGAGATGGAGAAAGAGTGAGAACGTTTGTGGAAGGCAGGGAGAAACAGTGTGAGAGAGATGGAGAAAGAGTGACAACGTTTGTGGAAGGCAGGGCGAAAGTGTGAGAGATGGAGAAAGAGTGAGAACGATTGTGGAAGGCAGGGAGAAACAGAGTGTGAGAGAGATGGAGAAAGAGTGAGAACGATTGTGGAAGGCAGGGCAAAACAGAGTGTGAGAGATGGAGAAAGAGTGAGAACGATTGTGGAAGGCAGGGAAAAACAGAGTGTGAGAGAGATGGAGAAAGAGAGAACGATTGTGGAAGGCAGGGAGAAACAGAGTGTGAGAGATGGAGAAAGAGTGAGAACGATTGTGGAAGGCAGGGAGAAACAGAGTGTGAGAGATGGAGAAAGAGTGAGAACGATTGTGGAAGGCAGGGAGAAACAGAGTGTGAGAGAGATGGAGAAAGAGTGAGAACGATGGTGGAAGGCAGGGCAAAACAGTGTGAGAGAGATGGAGAAAGAGTGACAACGTTTGTGGAAGGCAGGGAGAAACAGAGTGTGAGAGATGGAGAAAGAGTGAGAACGATTGTGGAAGGCAGGGAGAGACAGTGTGAGAGAGATGGAGAAAGAGTGACAACGTTTGTGGAAGGCAGGGCGAAAGTGTGAGAGATGGAGAAAGAGTGAGAACGATTGTGGAAGGCAGGGAGAAACAGAGTGTGAGAGAGATGGAGAAAGAGTGAGAACGATTGTGGATGGCAGGGCAAAACAGTGTGAGAGAGATGGAGAAAGAGTGAGAACGATTGTGGAAGGCAGGGAGAAACAGAGTGTGAGAGATGGAGAAAGAGTGAGAACGATTGTGGAAGGCAGGGAGAAACAGTGTGAGAGAGATGGAGAAAGAGTGAGAACGATTGTGGAAGGCAGGGAGAAACAGAGTGTGAGAGATGGAGAAAGAGTGAGAACGATTGTGGAAGGCAGGGAGAAACAGAGTGTGAGAGATGGAGAAAGATTGAGAACGATTGTGGAAGGCAGGGAGAAACAGAGTGTGAGAGAGATGGAGAAAGAGTGACAACGTTTGTGGAAGGCAGGGAGAAACAGTGAGAGAGAGATGGAGAAAGAGTGAGAACGATTGTGGAAGGCAGGGAGAAACAGTGTGAGAGATGGAGAAAGAGTGAGAACGATTGTGGAAGGCAGGGAGAAACAGAGTGTGAGAGATGGAGAAAGAGTGAGAACGATTGTGGAAGGCAGGGAGAAACAGTGTGAGAGAGATGGAGAAAGAGTGAAAACGTTTGTGGAAGGCAGGGCGAAAGTGTGAGAGATGGAGAAAGAGTGAGAACGATTGTGTAAGACAGGGAGAAACAGAGTGTGAGAGAGATGGAGAAAGAGTGAGAACGATTGTGGAAGGCAGGGAGAAACAGAGTGTGAGAGAGATGGAGAAAGAGTGAGAATGATTGTGGAAGGCAGTGCAAAACAGAGTGTGAGAGATGGAGAAAGAATGAGAACGATTGTGGAAGGCAGGGCAAAACAGTGTGAGAGAGATGGAGAAAGAGTGAGAACGATTGTGGAAGGCAGGGAGAAACAGAGTGTGAGAGATGGAGAAAGAGTGAGAACGATTGTGGAAGGCAGGGAGAAACAGAGTGTTAGAGATGGAGAAAGAGTGAGAACGATTGTGGAAGGCAGGGAGAAACAGAGTGTGAGAGAGATGGAGAAAGAGTGACAACGTTTGTGGAAGGCAGGGAGAAACAGTGAGAGAGAGATGGAGAAAGAGTGAGAACGATTGTGGAAGGCAGGGAGAAACAGTGTGAGAGATGGAGAAAGAGTGAGAACGATTGTGGAAGGCAGGGAGAAACAGTGTGAGAGATGGAGAAAGAGTGAGAACGATTGTGGAAGGCAGGGAGAAACAGAGTGTGAGAGATGGAGAAAGAGTGAGAACGATTGTGGAAGGCAGGGAGAAACAGTGTGAGAGAGATGGAGAAAGAGTGACAACGTTTGTGGAAGGCAGGGCGAAAGTGTGAGAGATGGAGAAAGAGTGAGAACGATTGTGGAAGGCAGGGAGAAACAGAGTGTGAGAGATGGAGAAAGAGTGAGAACGATTGTGGAAGGCAGGGAGAAACAGAGTGTGAGAGATGGAGAAAGAGTGAGAACGATTGTGGAAGGCAGGGAGAAACAGAGTGTGAGAGATGGAGAAAGAGTGAGAACGATTGTGGAAGGCAGGGAGAAACAGAGTGTGAGAGATGGAGAAAGAGTGACAACGTTTGTGGAAGGCAGGGAGAAACAGAGTGTGAGAGAGATGGAGAAAGAGTGAGAACGATTTTGGAAGGCAGGGAGAAACAGAGTGTGAGAGATGGAGAAAGAGTGAGAACGATTGTGGAAGGCAGGGAGAAACAGAGTGTGAGAGATGGAGAAAGAGTGTGAACGATTGTGGAAGGCAGGGAGAAACAGAGTGTGAGAGATGGAGAAAGAGTGACAACGTTTGTGGAAGGCAGGGAGAAACAGAGTGTGAGAGATGGAGAAAGAGTGAGAACGATTGTGTAAGGCAGGGAGAAACAGAGTGAGAGAGAGATGGAGAAAGAGTGAGAACGATTGTGGAAGGCAGGGAGAAACAGAGTGTAAGAGATGGAGAAAGAGTGAGAACGATTGTGGAAGGCAGGGAGAAACAGTGTGAGAGATGGAGAAAGAGTGAGAACGATTGTGGAAGGCAGGGCAAAACAGTGTGAGAGAGATGGAGAAAGAGTGAGAACGATTGTGGAAGGCAGGGAGAAACAGAGTGTAAGAGATGGAGAAAGAGTGAGAACGATTGTGGAAGGCAGGGAGAAACAGTGTGAGAGATGGAGAAAGAGTGAGAACGATTGTGGAAGGCAGGGCAAAACAGTGTGAGAGAGATGGAGAAAGAGTGAGAACGATTGTGGAAGGCAGGGAGAAACAGTGAGAGAGAGATGGAGAAAGAGTGAGAACGATTGTGGAAGGCGGGGAGAAACAGTGTGAGAGATGGAGAAAGAGTGAGAATGTTTGTGGAAGGCAGGGCGAAAGTGTGAGAGATGGAGAAAGAGTGAGAACGATTGTGGAAGGCAGGGAGAAACAGAGTGTGAGAGATGGAGAAAGAGTGACAACGTTTGTGGAAGGCAGGGCGAAAGTGTGAGAGATGGAGAAAGAGTGAGAACGATTGTGGAAGGCAGGGAGAAACAGAGTGTGAGAGATGGAGAAAGAGTGACAACGTTTGTGGAAGGCAGGGAAAAACCGAGTGTGAGAGAGATGGAGAAAGAGAGAACGATTGTGGAAGGCAGGGAGAAACGTGAGAGAGAGATGGAGAAAGAGTGAGAACGATTGTGGAAGGCAGGGAGAAACGTGAGAGAGAGATGGAGAAAGAGTGAGAACGTTTGTGGAAGGCAGTGAGAAACAGTGTGAGAGAGATGGAGAAAGAGTAAGAACGATTGTGGAAGGCAGGGAGAAACAGAGTGAGAGAGATGGAGAAAGAGTGAGAACGATTGTGGAAGGCAGGGAGAAACAGAGTGTGAGAGATGGAGAAAGAGTGAGAACGTTTGTGGAAGGCAGGGAGAAACAGTGTGAGAGAGATGGAGAAAGAGTGACAACGTTTGTGGAAGGCAGGGCGAAAGTGTGAGAGATGGAGAAAGAGTGAGAACGATTGTGGAAGGCAGGGAGAAACAGAGAGAGAGATGGAGAAAGAGTGAGAACGATTGTGGAAGGCAGGGAGAAACAGTGTGAGAGATGGAGAAAGAGTGAGAACGATTGTGGAAGGCAGGGAGAAACAGAGTGTGAGAGATGGAGAAAGAGTGAGAACGATTGTGGAAGGCAGGGAGAAACAGAGTGTGAGAGATGGAGAAAGAGTGAGAACGATTGTGGAAGGCAGGGAGAGACAGTGTGAGAGAGATGGAGAAAGAGTGACAACGTTTGTGGAAGGCAGGGCGAAAGTGTGAGAGATGGAGAAAGAGTGAGAACGATTGTGGAAGGCAGGGAGAAACAGAGTGTGAGAGAGATGGAGAAAGAGTGAGAACGATTGTGGATGGCAGGGCAAAACAGAGTGTGAGAGATGGAGAAAGAGTGAGAACGATTGTGGAAGGCAGGGCAAAACAGTGTGAGAGAGATGGAGAAAGAGTGAGAACGATTGTGGAAGGCAGGGAGAAACAGAGTGTGAGAGATGGAGAAGGAGTGAGAACGATTGTGGAAGGCAGGGAGAAACAGAGTTTGAGAGATGGAGAAAGATTGAGAACGATTGTGGAAGGCAGGGAGAAACAGAGTGTGAGAGAGATGGAGAAAGAGTGACAACGTTTGTGGAATGCAGGGAGAAACAGTGAGAGAGAGATGGAGAAAGAGTGAGAACGATTGTGGAAGGCAGGGAGAAACAGAGTGTGAGAGATGGAGAAAGAGTGAGAACGATTGTGGAAGGCAGGGAGAAACAGTGTGAGAGAGATGGAGAAAGAGTGACAACGTTTGTGGAAGGCAGGGCGAAAGTGTGAGAGATGGAGAAAGAGTGAGAACGATTGTGGAAGGCATGGAGAGACAGTGTGAGAGAGATGGAGAAAGAGTGACAACGTTTGTGGAAGGCAGGGCGAAAGTGTGAGAGATGGAGAAAGAGTGAGAACGATTGTGGAAGGCAGGGAGAAACAGAGTGTGAGAGAGATGGAGAAAGAGTGAGAACGATTGTGGATGGCAGGGCAAAACAGAGTGTGAGAGATGGAGAAAGAGTGAGAACGATTGTGGAAGGCAGGGCAAAACAGTGTGAGAGAGATGGAGAAAGAGTGAGAACGATTGTGGAAGGCAGGGAGAAACAGAGTGTGAGAGATGGAGAAAGAGTGAGAACGATTGTGGAAGGCAGGGAGAAACAGAGTGTGAGAGATGGAGAAAGATTGAGAACGATTGTGGAAGGCAGGGAGAAACAGAGTGTGAGAGAGATGGAGAAAGAGTGACAACGTTTGTGGAAGGCAGGGAGAAACAGTGAGAGAGAGATGGAGAAAGAGTGAGAACGATTGTGGAAGGCAGGGAGAAACAGTGTGAGAGATGGAGAAAGAGTGAGAACGATTGTGGAAGGCAGGGAGAAACAGAGTGTGAGAGATGGAGAAAGAGTGAGAACGATTGTGGAAGGCAGGGAGAAACAGTGTGAGAGAGATGGAGAAAGAGTGACAACGTTTGTGGAAGGCAGGGCGAAAGTGTGAGAGATGGAGAGAGAGTGAGAACGATTGTGGAAGGCAGGGAGAAACAGAGTGTGAGAGAGATGGAGAAAGAGTGAGAATGATTGTGGAAGGCAGTGCAAAACAGAGTGTGAGAGATGGAGAAAGAATGAGAACGATTGTGGAAGGCAGGGCAAAACAGTGTGAGAGAGATGGAGAAAGAGTGAGAACGATTGTGGAAGGCAGGGAGAAACAGAGTGTGAGAGATGGAGAAAGAGTGAGAACGATTGTGGAAGGCAGGGAGAAACAGAGTGTTAGAGATGGAGAAAGAGTGAGAACGATTGTGGAAGGCAGGGAGAAACAGAGTGTGAGAGAGATGGAGAAAGAGTGACAACGTTTGTGGAAGGCAGGGAGAAACAGTGAGAGAGAGATGGAGAAAGAGTGAGAACGATTGTGGAAGGCAGGGAGAAACAGTGTGAGAGATGGAGAAAGAGTGAGAACGATTGTGGAAGGCAGGGAGAAACAGAGTGTGAGAGATGGAGAAAGAGTGAGAACGATTGTGGAAGGCAGGGAGAAACAGTGTGAGAGAGATGGAGAAAGAGTGACAACGTTTGTGGAAGGCAGGGCGAAAGTGTGAGAGATGGAGAAAGAGTGAGAACGATTGTGGAAGGCAGGGAGAAACAGAGTGTGAGAGATGGAGAAAGAGTGAGAACGATTGTGGAAGGCAGGGAGAAACAGAGTGTGAGAGATGGAGAAAGAGTGAGAACGATTGTGGAAGGCAGGGAGAAACAGAGTGTGAGAGATGGAGAAAGAGTGAGAACGATTGTGGAAGGCAGGGAGAAACAGAGTGTGAGAGATGGAGAAAGAGTGACAACGTTTGTGGAAGGCAGGGAGAAACAGAGTGTGAGAGAGATGGAGAAAGAGTGAGAACGATTTTGGAAGGCAGGGAGAAACAGAGTGTGAGAGATGGAGAAAGAGTAAGAACGATTGTGGAAGGCAGGGAGAAACAGAGTGTGAGAGATGGAGAAAGAGTGTGAACGATTGTGGAAGGCAGGGAGAAACAGAGTGTGAGAGATGGAGAAAGAGTGACAACGTTTGTGGAAGGCAGGGAGAAACAGAGTGTGAGAGATGGAGAAAGAGTGAGAACGATTGTGTAAGGCAGGGAGAAACAGAGTGAGAGAGAGATGGAGAAAGAGTGAGAACGATTGTGGAAGGCAGGGAGAAACAGAGTGTAAGAGATGGAGAAAGAGTGAGAACGATTGTGGAAGGCAGGGAGAAACAGTGTGAGAGATGGAGAAAGAGTGAGAACGATTGTGGAAGGCAGGGCAAAACAGTGTGAGAGAGATGGAGAAAGAGTGAGAACGATTGTAGAAGGCAGGGAGAAACAGAGTGTAAGAGATGGAGAAAGAGTGAGAACGATTGTGGAAGGCAGGGAGAAACAGTGTGAGAGATGGAGAAAGAGTGAGAACGATTGTGGAAGGCAGGGCAAAACAGTGTGAGAGAGATGGAGAAAGAGTGAGAACGATTGTGGAAGGCAGGGAGAAACAGTGAGAGAGAGATGGAGAAAGAGTGAGAACGATTGTGGAAGGCGGGGAGAAACAGTGTGAGAGATGGAGAAAGAGTGAGAATGTTTGTGGAAGGCAGGGCGAAAGTGTGAGAGATGGAGAAAGAGTGAGAACGATTGTGGAAGGCAGGGAGAAACAGAGTGTGAGAGATGGAGAAAGAGTGACAACGTTTGTGGAAGGCGGGGCGAAAGTGTGAGAGATGGAGAAAGAGTGAGAACGATTGTGGAAGGCAGGGAGAAACAGAGTGTGAGAGATGGAGAAAGAGTGACAACGTTTGTGGAAGGCAGGGAAAAACCGAGTGTGAGAGAGATGGAGAAAGAGAGAACGATTGTGGAAGGCAGGGAGAAACGTGAGAGAGAGATGGAGAAAGAGTGAGAACGATTGTGGAAGGCAGGGAGAAACGTGAGAGAGAGATGGAGAAAGAGTGAGAACGTTTATGGAAGGCAGGGAGAAACAGTGTGAGAGAGATGGAGAAAGAGTAAGAACGATTGTGGAAGGCAGGGAGAAACAGAGTGAGAGAGATGGAGAAAGAGTGAGAACGATTGTGGAAGGCAGGGAGAAACAGAGTGTGAGAGATGGAGAAAGAGTGAGAACGTTTGTGGAAGGCAGGGAGAAACAGTGTGAGAGAGATGGAGAAAGAGTGACAACGTTTGTGGAAGGCAGGGCGAAAGTGTGAGAGATGGAGAAAGAGTGAGAACGATTGTGGAAGGCAGGGAGAAACAGAGTGTGAGAGAGATGGAGAAAGAGTGAGAACGATTGTGGAAGGCAGGGCAAAACAGAGTGTGAGAGATGGAGAAAGAGTGAGAACGATTGTGGAAGGCAGGGCAAAACAGTGTGAGAGAGATGGAGAAAGAGTGAGAACGATTGTGGAAGGCAGGGAGAAACAGAGTGTGAGAGATGGAGAAAGAGTGAGAACGATTGTGGAAGGCAGGGAGAAACAGAGTGTGAGAGAGATGGAGAAAGAGTGACAACGTTTGTGGAAGGCAGGGAGAAACAGAGAGAGAGATGGAGAAAGAGTGAGAACGATTGTGGAAGGCAGGGAGAAACAGTGTGAGAGATGGAGAAAGAGTGAGAACGATTGTGGAAGGCAGGGAGAAACAGAGTGTGAGAGATGGAGAAAGAGTGAGAACGATTGTGGAAGGCAGGGAGAAACAGAGTGTGAGAGAGATGGAGAAAGAGTGACAACGTTTGTGGAAGGCAGGGAGAAACAGTGAGAGAGAGATGGAGAAAGAGTGAGAACGATTGTGGAAGGCAGGGAGAAACAGTGTGAGAGATGGAGAAAGAGTGAGAACGATTGTGGAAGGCAGGGAGAAACAGAGTGTGAGAGATGGAGAAAGATTGAGAACGATTGTGGAAGGCAGGGAGAGACAGTGTGAGAGAGATGGAGAAAGAGTGACAACGTTTGTGGAAGGCAGGGCGAAAGTGTGAGAGATGGAGAAAGAGTGAGAACGATTGTGGAAGGCAGGGAGAAACAGAGTGTGAGAGAGATGGAGAAAGAGTGAGAACGATTGTGGATGGCAGGGCAAAACAGAGTGTGAGAGATGGAGAAAGAGTGAGAACGATTGTGGAAGGCAGGGCAAAACAGTGTGAGAGAGATGGAGAAAGAGTGAGAACGATTGTGGAAGGCAGGGAGAAACAGAGTGTGAGAGAAGGAGAAAGAGTGAGAACGATTGTGGAAGGCAGGGAGAAACAGAGTGTGAGAGATGGAGAAAGATTGAGAACGATTGTGGAAGGCAGGGAGAGACAGAGTGTGAGAGAGATGGAGAAAGAGTGACAACGTTTGTGGAAGGCAGGGAGAAACAGTGAGAGAGAGATGGAGAAAGAGTGAGAACGATTGTGGAAGGCAGGGAGAAACAGTGTGAGAGATGGAGAAAGAGTGAGAACGATTGTGGAAGGCAGGGAGAAACAGAGTGTGAGAGATGGAGAAAGAGTGAGAACGATTGTGGAAGGCAGGGAGAAACAGTGTGAGAGAGATGGAGAAAGAGTGACAACGTTTGTGGAAGGCAGGGCGAAAGTGTGAGAGATGGAGAAAGAGTGAGAACGATTGTGGAAGGCAGGGAGAAACAGAGTGTGAGAGAGATGGAGAAAGAGTGAGAACGATTGCGGAAGGCAGGGCAAAACAGAGTGTGAGAGATGGAGAAAGAATGAGAACGATTGTGGAAGACAGGGCAAAACAGTGTGAGAGAGATGGAGAAAGTGTGAGAACGATTGTGGAAGGCAGGGAGAAACAGAGTGTGAGAGATGGAGAAAGAGTGAGAACGATTGTGGAAGGCAGGGAGAAACAGAGTGTTAGAGATGGAGAAAGAGTGAGAACGATTGTGGAAGGCAGGGAGAAACAGAGTGTGAGAGAGATGGAGAAAGAGTGACAACGTTTGTGGAAGGCAGGGAGAAACAGTGAGAGAGAGATGGAGAAAGAGTGAGAACGATTGTGGAAGGCAGGGAGAAACAGTGTGAGAGATGGAGAAAGAGTGAGAAGGATTGTGGAAGGCAGGGAGAAACAGAGTGTGAGAGATGGAGAAAGAGTGAGAACGATTGTGGAAGGCAGGGAGAAACAGTGTGAGAGAGATGGAGAAAGAGTGACAACGTTTGTGGAAGGCAGGGCGAAAGTGTGAGAGATGGAGAAAGAGTGAGAACGATTGTGGAAGGCAGGGAGAAACAGAGTGTGAGAGATGGAGAAAGAGTGAGAACGATTGTGGAAGGCAGGGAGAAACAGAGTGTGAGAGAGATGGAGAAAGAGTGACAACGTTTGTGGAAGGCAGGGAGAAACAGTGAGAGAGAGATGGAGAAAGAGTGAGAACGATTGTGGAAGGCAGGGAGAAACAGTGTGAGAGATGGAGAAAGAGTGAGAACGATTGTGGAAGGCAGGGAGAAACAGAGTGTGAGAGATGGAGAAAGAGTGAGAACGATTGTGGAAGGCAGGGAGAAACAGTGTGAGAGAGATGGAGAAAGAGTGACAACGTTTGTGGAAGGCAGGGCGAAAGTGTGAGAGATGGAGAAAGAGTGAGAACGATTGTGGAAGGCAGGGAGAAACAGAGTGTGAGAGATGGAGAAAGAGTGAGAACGATTGTGGAAGGCAGGGAGAAACAGAGTGTGAGAGATGGAGAAAGAGTGAGAACGATTGTGGAAGGCAGGGAGAAACAGAGTGTGAGAGATGGAGAAAGAGTGTGAACGATTGTGGAAGGCAGGGAGAAACAGAGTGTGAGAGATGGAGAAAGAGTGTGAACGATTGTGGAAGGCAGGGAGAAACAGAGTGTGAGAGATGGAGAAAGAGTGACAACGTTTGTGGAAGGCAGGGAGAAACAGAGTGTGAGAGATGGAGAAAGAGTGAGAACGATTGTGGAAGGCAGGGAGAAACAGAGTGTGAGAGATGGAGAAAGAGTGAGAACGATTGTGGAAGGCAGGGAGAAACAGTGAGAGAGAGATGGAGAAAGAGTGAGAACGATTGTGGAAGGCAGGGAGAAACAGTGTGAGAGATGGAGAAAGAGTGAGAACGATTGTGGAAGGCAGGGAGAAACAGAGTGTGAGAGATGGAGAAAGAGTGAGAACGATTGTGGAAGGCAGGGAGAAACAGAGTGTGAGAGATGGAGAAAGATTGAGAACGATTGTGGAAGGCAGGGAGAAACAGTGAGAGAGAGATGGAGAAAGAGTGAGAACGATTGTGGAAGGCAGGGAGAAACAGTGTGAGAGATGGAGAAAGAGTGACAACGTTTGTGGAAGGCAGGGCGAAAGTGTGAGAGATGGAGAAAGAGTGAGAACGATTGTGGAAGGCAGGGAGAAACAGAGTGTGAGAGAGATGGAGAAAGAGTGAGAACGATTGTGGAAGGCAGGGCAAAACAGAGTGTGAGAGATGGAGAAAGAATGAGAACGATTGTGGAAGGCAGGGCAAAACAGTGTGAGAGAGATGGAGAAAGAGTGAGAACGATTGTGGAAGGCAGGGAGAAACAGAGTGTTAGAGATGGAGAAAGAGTGAGAACGATTGTGGAAGGCAGGGAGAAACAGAGTGTGAGAGAGATGGAGAAAGAGTGACAACGTTTGTGGAAGGCAGGGAGAAACAGTGAGAGAGAGATGGAGAAAGAGTGAGAACGATTGTGGAAGGCAGGGAGAAACAGTGTGAGAGATGGAGAAAGAGTGAGAACGATTGTGGAAGGCAGGGAGAAACAGAGTGTGAGAGATGGAGAAAGAGTGAGAACGATTGTGGAAGGCAGGGAGAAACAGTGTGAGAGAGATGGAGAAAGAGTGACAACGTTTGTGGAAGGCAGGGCGAAAGTGTGAGAGATGGAGAAAGAGTGAGAACGATTGTGGAAGGCAGGGAGAAACAGAGTGTGAGAGATGGAGAAAGAGTGAGAACGATTGTGGAAGGCAGGGAGAAACAGAGTGTGAGAGATGGAGAAAGAGTGAGAACGATTGTGGAAGGCAGGGAGAAACAGAGTGTGAGAGATGGAGAAAGAGTGTGAACGATTGTGGAAGGCAGGGAGAAACAGAGTGTGAGAGATGGAGAAAGAGTGTGAACGATTGTGGAAGGCAGGGAGAAACAGAGTGTGAGAGATGGAGAAAGAGTGACAACGTTTGTGGAAGGCAGGGAGAAACAGAGTGTGAGAGATGGAGAAAGAGTGAGAACGATTGTGGAAGGCAGGGAGAAACAGAGTGTGAGAGATGGAGAAAGAGTGAGAACGATTGTGGAAGGCAGGGAGAAACAGAGTGTGAGAGATGGAGAAAGAGTGAGAACGATTGTGGAAGGCAGGGAGAAACAGAGTGTGAGAGATGGAGAAAGATTGAGAACGATTGTGGAAGGCAGGGCAAAACAGTGTGAGAGAGATGGAGAAAGAGTGAGAACGATTGTGGAAGGCAGGGAGAAACAGAGTGTGAGAGATGGAGAAAGAGTGAGAACGATTGTGGAAGGCCGGGAGAAACAGAGTGTTAGAGATGGAGAAAGAGTGAGAACGATTGTGGAAGGCAGGGAGAAACAGAGTGTGAGAGAGATGGAGAAAGAGTGACAACGTTTGTGGAAGGCAGGGAGAAACAGTGAGAGAGAGATGGAGAAAGAGTGAGAACGATTGTGGAAGGCAGGGAGAAACAGTGTGAGAGATGGAGAAAGAGTGAGAACGATTGTGGAAGGCAGGGAGAAACAGAGTGTGGGAGATGGAGAAAGAGTGAGAACGATTGTGGAAGGCAGGGAGAAACAGTGTGAGAGAGATGGAGAAAGAGTGACAACGTTTGTGGAAGGCAGGGCGAAAGTGTGAGAGATGGAGAAAGAGTGAGAACGATTGTGGAAGGCAGGGAGAAACAGAGTGTGAGAGATGGAGAAAGAGTGAGAACGATTGTGGAAGGCAGGGAGAAACAGAGTGTGAGAGATGGAGAAAGAGTGAGAACGATTGTGGAAGGCAGGGAGAAACAGAGTGTGAGAGATGGAGAAAGAGTGTGAACGATTGGGGAAGGCAGGGAGAAACAGAGTGTGAGAGATGGAGAAAGAGTGAGAACGATTGTGGAAGGCAGGGAGAAACAGAGTGTGAGAGATGGAGAAAGAGTGACAACGTTTGTGGAAGGCAGGGAGAAACAGAGTGTGAGAGATGGAGAAAGAGTGAGAACGATTGTGGAAGGCAGGGAGAAACAGAGTGTGAGAGATGGAGAAAGAGTGAGAACGATTGTGGAAGGCAGGGAGAAACAGAGTGTGAGAGATGGAGAAAGAGTGAGAACGATTGTGGAAGGCAGGGAGAAACAGAGTGTGAGAGATGGAGAAAGATTGAGAACGATTGTGGAAGGCAGGGAGAAACAGAGTGTGAGAGAGATGGAGAAAGAGTGACAACGTTTGTGGAAGGCAGGGAGAAACAGTGAGAGAGAGATGGAGAAAGAGTGAGAACGATTGTGGAAGGCAGGGAGAAACAGTGTGAGAGATGGAGAAAGAGTGAGAACGATTGTGGAAGGCAGGGAGAAACAGAGTGTGAGAGATGGAGAAAGAGTGAGAACGATTGTGGAAGGCAGGGAGAAACAGTGTGAGAGAGATGGAGAAAGAGTGACAACGTTTGTGGAAGGCAGGGCGAAAGTGTGAGAGATGGAGAAAGAGTGAGAACGATTGTGGAAGGCAGGGAGAAACAGAGTGTGAGAGAGATGGAGAAAGAGTGAGAACGATTGTGGAAGGCAGGGCAAAACAGAGTGTGTGAGATGGAGAAAGAATGAGAACGATTGTGGAAGGCAGGGCAAAACAGTGTGAGAGAGATGGAGAAAGAGTGAGAACGATTGTGGAAGGCAGGGAGAAACAGAGTGTGAGAGATGGAGAAAGAGTGAGAACGATTGTGGAAGGCAGGGAGAAACAGAGTGTTAGAGATGGAGAAAGAGTGAGAACGATTGTGGAAGGCAGGGAGAAACAGAGTGTGAGAGAGATGGAGAAAGAGTGACAACGTTTGTGGAAGGCAGGGAGAAACAGTGAGAGAGAGATGGAGAAAGAGTGAGAACGATTGTGGAAGGCAGGGAGAAACAGTGTGAGAGATGGAGAAAGAGTGAGAACGATTGTGGAAGGCAGGGAGAAACAGAGTGTGAGAGATGGAGAAAGAGTGAGAACGATTGTGGAAGGCAGGGAGAAACAGTGTGAGAGAGATGGAGAAAGAGTGACAACGTTTGTGGAAGGCAGGGCGAAAGTGTGAGAGATGGAGAAAGAGTGAGAACGATTGTGGAAGGCAGGGAGAAACAGAGTGTGAGAGATGGAGAAAGAGTGAGAACGATTGTGGAAGGCAGGGAGAAACAGAGTGTGAGAGAGATGGAGAAAGAGTGACAACGTTTGTGGAAGGCAGGGAGAAACAGTGAGAGAGAGATGGAGAAAGAGTGAGAACGATTGTGGAAGGCAGGGAGAAACAGTGTGAGAGATGGAGAAAGAGTGAGAACGATTGTGGAAGGCAGGGAGAAACAGAGTGTGAGAGATGGAGAAAGAGTGAGAACGATTGTGGAAGGCAGGGAGAAACAGAGTGTGAGAGATGGAGAAAGAGTGAGAACGATTGTGGAAGGCAGGGAGAAACAGAGTGTGAGAGATGGAGAAAGAGTGTGAACGATTGTGGAAGGCAGGGAGAAACAGAGTGTGAGAGATGGAGAAAGAGTGTGAACGATTGTGGAAGGCAGGGAGAAACAGAGTGTGAGAGATGGAGAAAGAGTGACAACGTTTGTGGAAGGCAGGGAGAAACAGAGTGTGAGAGATGGAGAAAGAGTGAGAACGATTGTGGAAGGCAGGGAGAAACAGAGTGTGAGAGATGGAGAAAGAGTGAGAACGATTGTGGAAGGCAGGGAGAAACAGAGTGTGAGAGATGGAGAAAGAGTGACAACGTTTGTGGAAGGCAGGGAGAAACAGAGTGTGAGAGAGATGGAGAAAGAGTGAGAACGATTGTGGAAGGCAGGGCGAAAGTGTGAGAGATGGAGAAAGAGTGAGAACGATTGTGGAAGGCAGGGAGAAATAGTGTGAGAGATGGAGAAAGAGTGAGAACGATTGTGGAAGGCAGGGTGAAACGTGAGAGAGATGGAGAAAGTGTGAGAACGATTGTGGAAGGCAGGGAGAAACAGAGTGAGAGAGATGGAGAAAGAGTGAGAACGATTGTGGAAGGCAGGGAGAAACAGAGTGTGAGAGAGATGGAGAAAGAGAGAGAACGATTGTGGAAGGCAGGGAGAAACAGAGTGTGAGAGAGATGGAGAAAGAGTGAGAACGATTGTGGAAGGCAGGGAGAAACGTGAGAGAGATGGAGAAAGAGTGAGAACGATTGTGGAAGGCAGGGAGATACAGAGTGTGAGAGAGATGGAGAAAGAGTGAGAACGATTGTGGAAGGCAGGGAGAAACGTGAGAGAGATGGAGAAAGAGTGAGAACGATTGTGGAAGGCAGGGAGAAACAGTGTGAGAGATGGAGAAAGAGTGAGAACGATTGTGGAAGGCAGGGAGAAACAGAATGTGAGAGAGATGGAGAAAGAGTGAGAACGATTGTGGAAGTCAGGGCGAAACAGAGTGTGAGAGATGGAGAAAGAGTGAGAACGATTGTGGAAGGCAGGGAGAAACAGAGTGTGAGAGATGGAGAAAGAGTGAGAACGATTGTGGAAGGCAGGGAGAAACAGAGTGTGAGAGAGATGGAGAAAGAGTGAGAACGATTGTGGAAGGCAGGGAGAAACAGAGTGTGAGAGATGGAGAAAGAGTGAGAACGATTGTGGAATGCAGGGAGAAACAGAGTGTGAGAGAGATGGAGAAAGAGTGAGAACGATTGTGGAAGGCAGGGAGAAACAGAGTGTGAGAGATGGAGAAAGAGTGAGAACGATTGTGGAAGGCAGGGAGAAACAGCGTGAGAGATGGAGAAAGAGTGAGAACGATTGTGGAAGGCAGGGCAAAACAGTGTGAGAGAGATGGAGAAAGAGTGAGAACGATTGTGGAAGGCAGGGAGAAGCAGTGAGAGAGAGATGGAGAAAGAGTGAGAACGATTGTGGAAGGCAGGGCAAAACAGTGTGAGAGAGATGGAAAAAGAGTGAGAACGATTGTGGAAGGCAGGGCGAAAGTGTGAGAGATGGAGAAAGCGTGAGAACGATTGTGGAAGGCAGGGAGAAACAGAGTGAGAGAGATGGAGAAAGAGTGAGAACGATTGTGGAAGGCAGGGAGAAACAGTGTGTGAGAGAGATGGAGAAAGAGTGAGAACGATTGTGGAAGGCAGGGAGAAACAGAGTGTGAGAGATGGAGAAAGAGTGAGAACGATTGTGGAATGCAGGGAGAAACAGTGTGAGTGAGATGGGGAAAGAGTGAGAACGATTGTGGAAGGCAGGGAGAAACGTGAGAGAGATGGAGAAAGAGTGAGAACGATTGTGGAAGGCAGGGAGAAACATAGTGTAAGAGAGATGGAGAAAGAGTGAGAACGATTGTGGAAGGCAGGGAGAAACAGTGTAAGAGAGATGGAGAAAGAGTGAGAACGATAGTGGAAGGCAGGGAGAAACAGAGTGTGAGAGATGGAGAAAGAGTGAGAACGATTGTGGAAGGCAGGGAGATACAGAGTGTGAGAGATGGAGAAAGAGTGAGAACGATTGCGGAAGGCAGGGAGAAACAGAGTGTGAGAGAAGGAGAAAGAGTGAGAACGATTGTGGAAGGCAGGGAGAAACAGTGTAAGAGAGAGATGGAGAAAGAGTGAGAACGATTGTGGAAGGCAGGGAGAAACAGAGTGTGAGAAATGGAGAAAGAGTGAGAACGATTGCGGAAGGCAGGGAGAAACAGAGTGTGAGAGATGGAGAAAGAGTGAGAACGATTGTGGAAGGCAGGGAGAAACAGAGTGTGAGAGATGGAGAAAGAGTGAGAACGATTGTGGAAGGCAGGGAGAAACAGAGTGTGAGAGATGGAGAAAGAGTGAGAACGATTGTGGAAGGCAGGGAGAAACAGAGTGTGAGAGAGATGGAGGAAGAGTGAGAACGATTGTGGAAGGCAGGGAGAAACAGAGTGTGAGAGAGATGGAGAAAGAGTGAGAACGATTGTGGAAGGCAGGGAGAAACGTGAGAGAGATGGAGAAAGAGTGAGAACGATTGTGGAAGGCAGGGAGACACGTGAGAGAGATGGAGAAAGAGTGAGAACGATTGTGGAAGGCAGGGAGAAACGTGAGAGAGATGGAGAAAGAGTGAGAACGATTGTGGAAGGCAGGGAGAAACAGAGTGAGAGAGAGATGGAGAAAGAGTGAGAACGATTGTGGAAGGCAGGGAGAAACAGAGTGTGAGAGATGGAGAAAGAGTGAGAACGATTGTGGAAGGCAGGGAGAAACAGTGTGAGAGAGATGGAGAAAGAGTGAGAACGATTGTGGAAGGCAGGGCGAAAGTGTGAGAGATGGAGAAAGAGTGAGAACGATTGTGGAAGTCAGGGCGAAACAGAGTGTGAGAGAGATGGAGAAAGAGTGAGAACGATTGTGGAAGGCAGGGAGAAACGTGAGAGAGATGGAGAATGAGTGAGAACGATTGTGGAAGGCAGGGAGAAACGTGAGAGAGATGGAGAAAGAGTGAGAACGATTGTGGAAGGCAGGGCAAAACAGTGTGAGAGAGATGGAGAAAGAGTGAGAACGATTGTGGAAGGCAGGGCAAAACAGTGTGAGAAAGATGGAAAAAGAGTGAGAACGATTGTGCAAGGCAGGGAGAAACAGTGTGAGAGATGGAGAAAGAGTGACAACGATTGTGGAAGGCAGGGCGAAAGTGTGTGAGAAAGATGGAAAAAGAGTGAGAACGATTGTGCAAGGCAGGGAGAAACAGTGTGAGAGATGGAGAAAGAGTGAGAACGATTGTGGAAGTCAGGGCGAAACAGAGTGTGAGAGAGATGGAGAAAGAGTGAGAACGATTGTGGAAGGCAGGGAGAAACGTGAGAGAGATGGAGAAAGAGTGAGAACGATTGTGGAAGGCAGGGAGAAACGTGAGAGAGATGGAGAAAGAGTGAGAACGATTGTGGAAGGCAGGGCAAAACAGTGTGAGAGAGATGGAGAAAGAGTGAGAACGATTGTGGAAGGCAGGGAGAAACAGTGTGAGAGAGATGGAGAAAGAGTGACAACGATTGTGGAAGGCAGGGAGAAACAGAGTGTGAGAGATGGAGAAAGTGTGAGAACGATTGTGGAAGGCAGGGAGAAACAGAGTGTGAGATGGAGAAAGAGTGAGAACGATTGTGGAAGGCAGGGAGAAACAGAGTGTGAGAGATGGAGAAAGAGTGAGAACGATTGTGGAAGGCAGGGAGAAACAGTGTGAGAGATGGAGAAAGAGTGAGAACGATTGTGGAAGGCAGGGCAAAACAGTGTGAGAGATGGAGAAAGAGTGAGAACGATTGTGGAAGGCAGGGCAAAACAGTGTGAGAGAGATGGAGAAAGAGTGAGAACGATTCTGGAAGCCAGGGCGTAACAGTGTGAGAAGATGGAGAAAGAGTGAGAACGATTGTGGAAGGCAGGGAGAAACAGAGTGTAAGAGATGGAGAAAGAGTGAGAACGATTGTGGAAGGCAGGGAGAAACAGTGTGAGAGATGGAGAAAGAGTGAGAACGATTGTGGAAGGCAGGGCAAAACAGTGTGAGAGAGATGGAGAAAGAGTGAGAACGATTGTGGAAGGCAGGGAGAAACAGTGAGAGAGAGATGGAAAAAGAGTGAGAACGATTGTGCAAGGCAGGGAGAAACAGTGTGAGAGATGGAGAAAGAGTGAGAACGATTGTGGAAGGCAGGGAGAAACAGTGTGAGAGAGATGGAGAAAGAGTGAGAACGATTGTGGAAGGCAGGGAGAAACAGAGTGTGAGAGATGGAGAAAGAGTGAGAACGATTGTGGAAGGCAGGGAGAAACAGAGTGTGAGAGAGATGGAGAAAGAGTGAGAACGATTGTGGAAGGCAGGGCAAAACAGTGTGAGAGAGATGGAGAAAGAGTGAGAACGATTGTGGAAGGCAGGGAGAAACAGTGTGAGAGAGATGGAGAAAGAGTGAGAACGATTGTGGAAGGCAGGGAGAAACAGAGTGAGAGAGAGATGGAGAAAGAGTGAGAACGATTGTGGAAGGCAGGGAGAAACATTGTGAGAGAGACGGAGAAAGAGTGAGAACGATTGTGGAAGGCAGGGAGAAACAGAGTGTGAGAGATGCAGAAAGAGTGACAACGTTTGTGGAAGGCAGGGCAAAACAGTGTGAGAGAGATGGAGAAAGAGTGAGAACGATTGTGGAAGGCAGGGAGAAACAGTGTGTGAGAGATGGAGAAAGAGAGAACGATTGTGGAAGGCAGGGAGAAACAGTGTGAGAGAGATGGAGAAAGAGTGAGAACGATTGTGGAAGGCAGGGAGAAACAGAGTGTGAGAGATGGAGAAAGAGTGAGAACGATAGTGGAAGGCAGGACGAAAGTGTGAGAGAGATGGAGAAAGAGTGAGAACGATTGTGGAAGGCAGGGAGAAACAGTGTGAGAGAGATGGAGAAAGAGTGAGAACGATTGTGGAAGGCAGGGAGAAACAGAGTGTGAGAGATGGAGAAAGAGTGACAACGTTTGTGGAAGGCAGGGCGAAAGTGTGAGAGATGGAGAAAGAGTGAGAACGATTGTGGAAGGCAGGGCAAAACAGTGTGAGAGAGATGGAGAAAGAGTGAGAACGACTGTGGAAGGCAGGGAGAAACAGAGTGTGAGAGAGATGGAGAAAGAGTGAGAACGATTGTGGAAGGCAGGGCAAAACAGTGTGAGAGAGATGGAGAAAGACTGAGAACGATTGTGGAAGGCAGGGAGAAACAGAGTGAGAGAGATGGAGAAAGAGTGAGAACGATTGTGGAAGAAAGGGAGAAACAGAGTGAGAGAGATGGAGGAAGAGTGAGAACGATTGTGGAAGGCAGGGAGAAACAGAGTGTGTGAGAGATGGAGAAAGAGTGAGAACGATTGTGGAAGGCAGGGAGAAACAGAGTGAGAGAGATGGAGAAAGAGTGAGAACGATTGTGGAAGGCAGGGAGAAACAGAGTGTCAGAGAGATGGAGAAAGAGTGAGAACGATTGTGGAAGGCAGGGAGAAACAGAGTGTGAGAGAGATGGAGAAAGATTGAGAACGATTGTGGAAGGCAGGGAGAAACAGAGTGTGAGAGAGATGGAGAAAGTGTGAGAACGATTGTGGAAGGCAGGGAGAAACAGAGTGTGAGAGATGGAGAAAGAGTGAGAACGATTGTGGAACGCAGGGAGAAACAGAGTGTCAGAGAGATGGAGAAAGAGTGAGAACGATTGTGGAAGGCAGGGAGAAACAGAGTGTCAGAGAGATGGAGAAAGAGTGAGAACGATTGTGGAAGGCAGGGAGAAACAGAGTGTGAGAGAGATGGAGAAAGAGTGAGAACGATTGTGGAACGCAGGGAGATACAGAGTGTGAGAGATGGAGAAAGACTGAGAAAGATAGTGGAAGGCAGGGAGAAACAGAGTGAGAGAGAGATGGAGAAAGAGTGACAACGATTGGGGAGAAACAGTGTGAGAGAGATGGAGAAAGAGTGAGAAAGATTGTGGAAGGCAGGGAGAAAGTGTGAGAGAGATGGAGAAAGAGTGAGAACGATTGTGGAAGGCAGGGAGAAACGTGAGAGAGATGGAGAAAGAGTGACAACGATTGTGGAACGCAGGGAGAAACAGAGTGTGAGAGAGATGGAGAAAGAGTGAGAACGATTGTGGAAGGCAGGGAGAAACAGTGTGAGAGAGAGATGGAGAAAGAGTGAGAACGATTGTGGAAGGCAGGGAGAAACAGTGTGAGAGATGGAGAAAGAGTGAGAACGATTGTGGAAGGCAGGGAGAAACGTGAGAGAGATGGAGAAAGAGTGACAACGATTGTGGAACGCAGGGAGAAACAGAGTGTGAGAGAGATGGAGAAAGAGTGACAACGATTGTGGAAGGCAGGGAGAAACAGTGTGAGAGAGATGGAGAAAGAGTGAGAACGATTGTGGAAGGCAGGGAGAAACAGAGTGTCAGAGAGATGGAGAAAGAGTGAGAACGATTGTGCAAGGCAGGGAGAAGCAGAGTGTGAGAGATGGAGAAAGAGTGAGAACGATTGTGGAAGGCAGGGAGAAACGTGAGAGAGATGGAGAAAGAGTGAGAACGATTGTGGAAGGCAGGGAGATACAGAGTGTGAGAGATGGAGAAAGAGTGAGAACGATTGTGGAAGGCAGGGAGAAACGTGAGAGAGATGGAGAAAGAGTGAGAACGATTGTGGAAGGCAGGGAGAAACAGAGTGTGAGAGATGGAGAAAGAGTGAGAACGATTGTGCAAGGCAGGGAGAAGCAGAGTGTGAGAGAGATGGAGAAAGAGTCAGAACGATTGTGGAAGGCAGGGAGAAACAGTGAGAGAGAGATGGAGAAAGAGTGAGAACGATTGTGGAAGGCAGGGAGAAACAGTGTGAGAGATGGAGAAAGAGTGACAACTATTGTGGAAGGCAGGACGAAAGTGTGAGAGAGATGGAGAAAGAGTGAGAACGATTGTGGAAGGCAGGGAGAAACAGTGTGAGAGAGATGGAGAAAGAGTGAGAACGATTGTGGAAGGCAGGGAGAAACAGAGTGTGAGAGATGGAGAAAGAGTGACAACGTTTGTGGAAGGCAGGGCGAAAGTGTGAGAGATGGAGAAAGAGTGAGAAAGATTGTGGAAGGCAGGGAGAAACAGAGTGTGAGAAATGGAGAAAGAGTGAGAACGATTGTGCAAGGCAGGGAGAAGCAGAGTGTGAGAGAGATGGAGAAAGAGTGAGAACGATTGTGGAAGGCAGGGAGAAACAGAGTGTGAGAAATGGAGAAAGAGTGAGAACGATTGTGCAAGGCAGGGAGAAGCAGAGTGTGAGAGAGATGGAGAAAGAGTGAGAACGATTGTGGAAGGCAGGGAGAAACAGTGAGAGAGAGATGGAGAAAGAGTGAGAACGATTGTGGAAGGCAGGGAGAAACAGTGTGAGAGAGATGGAGAAAGAGTGAGAACGATTGTGGAAGGCAGGGAGAAACAGAGTGTGAGAGATGGAGAAAGAGTGACAACGTTTGTGGAAGGCAGGGCGAAAGTGTGAGAGATGGAGAAAGAGTGAGAACGATTGTGGAAGGCAGGGAGAAACAGTGTGAGAGAGATGGAGAAAGAGTGAGAACGATTGTGGAAGGCAGGGAGAAACAGTGTGTGAGAGATGGAGAAAGAGTGAGAACGATTGTGGAAGGCAGGGAGAAACAGTGTGTGAGAGAGATGGAGAAAGAGTGAGAACGATTGTGGAAGGCAGGGCGAAAGTGTGAGAGATGGAGAAAGAGTGAGAACGATTGTGGAAGGCAGGGAGAAACAGAGTGTGAGAGATGGAGAAAGAGTGAGAACGATTGTGGAAGGCAGGGAGAAACAGAGTGTGAGAGATGGAGAAAGAGTGAGAACGATTGTGGAAGGCAGGACGAAAGTGTGAGAGAGATGGAGAAAGAGTGAGAACGATTGTGGAAGGCAGGGAGAAACAGTGTGAGAGAGATGGAGAAAGAGTGAGAACGATTGTGGAAGGCAGGGAGAAACAGAGTGTGAGAGATGGAGAAAGAGTGAGAACGATTGTGGAAGGCAGGGAGAAACAGAGTGTGAGAGATGGAGAAAGAGTGAGAACGATTGTGGAAGGCAGGACGAAAGTGTGAGAGAGATGGAGAAAGAGTGAGAACGATTGTGGAAGGCAGGGAGAAACAGAGTGTGAGAGATGGAGAAAGAGTGAGAACGATTGTGGAAGGCAGGGAGAAACAGTGTGAGAGAGATGGAGAAAGAGTGAGAACGATTGTGGAAGGCAGGGAGAAACAGAGTGTGAGAGATGGAGAAAGAGTGAGAACGATTGTGGAAGGCAGGACGAAAGTGTGAGAGAGATGGAGAAAGAGTGAGAACGATTGTGGAAGGCAGGGAGAAACAGTGTGAGAGAGATGGAGAAAGAGTGAGAACGATTGTGGAAGGCAGGGAGAAACAGAGTGTGAGAGAGATGGAGAAAGTGTGAGAACGATTGTGGAAGGCAGGGAGAAACAGAGTGTGAGAGATGGAGAAAGAGTGAGAACGATTGTGGAACGCAGGGAGAAACAGAGTGTCAGAGAGATGGAGAAAGAGTGAGAACGATTGTGGAAGGCAGGGAGAAACAGAGTGTCAGAGAGATGGAGAAAGAGTGAGAACGATTGTGGAAGGCAGGGAGAAACAGAGTGTGAGAGAGATGGAGAAAGAGTGAGAACGATTGTGGAACGCAGGGAGATACAGAGTGTGAGAGATGGAGAAAGACTGAGAAAGATAGTGGAAGGCAGGGAGAAACAGAGTGAGAGAGAGATGGAGAAAGAGTGACAACGATTGGGGAGAAACAGTGTGAGAGAGATGGAGAAAGAGTGAGAAAGATTGTGGAAGGCAGGGAGAAAGTGTGAGAGAGATGGAGAAAGAGTGAGAACGATTGTGGAAGGCAGGGAGAAACGTGAGAGAGATGGAGAAAGAGTGACAACGATTGTGGAACGCAGGGAGAAACAGAGTGTGAGAGAGATGGAGAAAGAGTGAGAACGATTGTGGAAGGCAGGGAGAAACAGTGTGAGAGAGAGATGGAGAAAGAGTGAGAACGATTGTGGAAGGCAGGGAGAAACAGTGTGAGAGATGGAGAAAGAGTGAGAACGATTGTGGAAGGCAGGGAGAAACGTGAGAGAGATGGAGAAAGAGTGACAACGATTGTGGAACGCAGGGAGAAACAGAGTGTGAGAGAGATGGAGAAAGAGTGACAACGATTGTGGAAGGCAGGGAGAAACAGTGTGAGAGAGATGGAGAAAGAGTGAGAACGATTGTGGAAGGCAGGGAGAAACAGAGTGTCAGAGAGATGGAGAAAGAGTGAGAACGATTGTGCAAGGCAGGGAGAAGCAGAGTGTGAGAGATGGAGAAAGAGTGAGAACGATTGTGGAAGGCAGGGAGAAACGTGAGAGAGATGGAGAAAGAGTGAGAACGATTGTGGAAGGCAGGGAGATACAGAGTGTGAGAGATGGAGAAAGAGTGAGAACGATTGTGGAAGGCAGGGAGAAACGTGAGAGAGATGGAGAAAGAGTGAGAACGATTGTGGAAGGCAGGGAGAAACAGAGTGTGAGAGATGGAGAAAGAGTGAGAACGATTGTGCAAGGCAGGGAGAAGCAGAGTGTGAGAGAGATGGAGAAAGAGTCAGAACGATTGTGGAAGGCAGGGAGAAACAGTGAGAGAGAGATGGAGAAAGAGTGAGAACGATTGTGGAAGGCAGGGAGAAACAGTGTGAGAGATGGAGAAAGAGTGACAACTATTGTGGAAGGCAGGACGAAAGTGTGAGAGAGATGGAGAAAGAGTGAGAACGATTGTGGAAGGCAGGGAGAAACAGTGTGAGAGAGATGGAGAAAGAGTGAGAACGATTGTGGAAGGCAGGGAGAAACAGAGTGTGAGAGATGGAGAAAGAGTGACAACGTTTGTGGAAGGCAGGGCGAAAGTGTGAGAGATGGAGAAAGAGTGAGAAAGATTGTGGAAGGCAGGGAGAAACAGAGTGTGAGAAATGGAGAAAGAGTGAGAACGATTGTGCAAGGCAGGGAGAAGCAGAGTGTGAGAGAGATGGAGAAAGAGTGAGAACGATTGTGGAAGGCAGGGAGAAACAGAGTGTGAGAAATGGAGAAAGAGTGAGAACGATTGTGCAAGGCAGGGAGAAGCAGAGTGTGAGAGAGATGGAGAAAGAGTGAGAACGATTGTGGAAGGCAGGGAGAAACAGTGAGAGAGAGATGGAGAAAGAGTGAGAACGATTGTGGAAGGCAGGGAGAAACAGTGTGAGAGAGATGGAGAAAGAGTGAGAACGATTGTGGAAGGCAGGGAGAAACAGAGTGTGAGAGATGGAGAAAGAGTGACAACGTTTGTGGAAGGCAGGGCGAAAGTGTGAGAGATGGAGAAAGAGTGAGAACGATTGTGGAAGGCAGGGAGAAACAGTGTGAGAGAGATGGAGAAAGAGTGAGAACGATTGTGGAAGGCAGGGAGAAACAGTGTGTGAGAGATGGAGAAAGAGTGAGAACGATTGTGGAAGGCAGGGAGAAACAGTGTGTGAGAGAGATGGAGAAAGAGTGAGAACGATTGTGGAAGGCAGGGCGAAAGTGTGAGAGATGGAGAAAGAGTGAGAACGATTGTGGAAGGCAGGGAGAAACAGAGTGTGAGAGATGGAGAAAGAGTGAGAACGATTGTGGAAGGCAGGGAGAAACAGAGTGTGAGAGATGGAGAAAGAGTGAGAACGATTGTGGAAGGCAGGACGAAAGTGTGAGAGAGATGGAGAAAGAGTGAGAACGATTGTGGAAGGCAGGGAGAAACAGTGTGAGAGAGATGGAGAAAGAGTGAGAACGATTGTGGAAGGCAGGGAGAAACAGAGTGTGAGAGATGGAGAAAGAGTGAGAACGATTGTGGAAGGCAGGGAGAAACAGAGTGTGAGAGATGGAGAAAGAGTGAGAACGATTGTGGAAGGCAGGACGAAAGTGTGAGAGAGATGGAGAAAGAGTGAGAACGATTGTGGAAGGCAGGGAGAAACAGAGTGTGAGAGATGGAGAAAGAGTGAGAACGATTGTGGAAGGCAGGGAGAAACAGTGTGAGAGAGATGGAGAAAGAGTGAGAACGATTGTGGAAGGCAGGGAGAAACAGAGTGTGAGAGATGGAGAAAGAGTGAGAACGATTGTGGAAGGCAGGACGAAAGTGTGAGAGAGATGGAGAAAGAGTGAGAACGATTGTGGAAGGCAGGGAGAAACAGTGTGAGAGAGATGGAGAAAGAGTGAGAACGATTGTGGAAGGCAGGGAGAAACAGAGTGTGAGAGATGGAGAAAGAGTGAGAACGATTGTGGAAGGCAGGGAGAAACAGTGTGACAGAGATGGAGAAAGAGTGAGAACGATTGTGGAAGGCAGGGAGAAACAGTGTGTGAGAGATGGAGAAAGAGTGAGAACGATTGTGGAAGGCAGGGAGAAACAGAGTGTGAGAGATGGAGAAAGAGTGACAACGTTTGTGGAAGGCAGGGCGAAAGTGTGAGAGATGGAGAAAGAGTGAGAACGATTGTGGAAGGCAGGGAGAAACAGTGTGAGAGAGATGGAGAAAGAGTGAGAACGATTGTGGAAGGCAGGGAGAAACAGTGTGTGAGAGATGGAGAAAGAGTGAGAACGATTGTGGAAGGCAGGGAGAAACAGTGTGTGAGAGAGATGGAGAAAGAGTGAGAACGATTGTGGAAGGCAGGGAGAAACAGAGTGTGAGAGATGAAGAAAGAGTGACAACGTTTGTGGAAGGCAGGGCGAAAGTGTGAGAGATGGAGAAAGAGTGAGAACGATTGTGGAAGGCAGGGAGAAACAGAGTGTGAGAGATGGAGAAAGAGTGAGAACGATTGTGGAAGGCAGGGAGAAACAGAGTGTGAGAGATGGAGAAAGAGTGAGAACGATTGTGGAAGGCAGGGAGAAACATAGTGTGAGAGATGGAGAAAGAGTGAGAACGATTGTGGAAGGCAGGGAGAAACAGAGTGTGAGAGATGGAGAAAGAGTGAGAACGATAGTGGAAGGCAGGGAGAAACAGAGTGTGAGAGATGGAGAAAGAGTGAGAACGATTGTGGAAGGCAGGGAGAAACAGAGTGTGAGAGAGATGGAGAAAGAGTGAGAACGACTGGGGAAGGCAGGGAGAAACAGTGTGAGAGAGATGGAGAAAGAGTGAGAACGATTGTGGAAGGCAGGGAGAAACAGAGTGTGAGAGAGATGGAGAAAGAGTGAGAACGATTGTGGAAGGCAGGGAGAAACAGAGTGTGAGAGAGATGGAGAAAGAGTGAGAACGATTGTGGAAGGCAGGGAGATACAGAGTGTGAGAGAGATGGAGAAAGAGTGAGAACGATTGTGGAAGGCAGGGAGAAACGTGAGAGAGTTGGAGAAAGAGTGAGAACGATAGTGGAAGGCAGGGAGAAACAGTGTGAGAGATGGAGAAAGAGTGAGAACGATTGTGGAAGGCAGGACGAAAGTGTGAGAGAGATGGAGAAAGAGTGAGAACGATTGTGGAAGGCAGGGAGAAACAGTGTGAGAGAGATGGAGAAAGAGTGAGAACGATTGTGGAAGGCAGGGAGAAACAGAGTGTGAGAGATGGAGAAAGAGTGAGAACGATTGTGGAAGGCAGGGAGAAACAGTGTGAGAGAGATGGAGAAAGAGTGAGAACGATTGTGGAAGGCAGGGAGAAACAGTGTGTGAGAGATGGAGAAAGAGTGAGAACGATTGTGGAAGGCAGGGAGAAACAGAGTGTGAGAGATGGAGAAAGAGTGACAACGTTTGTGGAAGGCAGGGCGAAAGTGTGAGAGATGGAGAAAGAGTGAGAACGATTGTGGAAGGCAGGGAGAAACAGTGTGAGAGAGATGGAGAAAGAGTGAGAACGATTGTGGAAGGCAGGGAGAAACAGAGTGTGAGAGATGGAGAAAGAGTGAGAACGATTGTGGAAGGCAGGGAGAAACAGTGTGTGAGAGAGATGGAGAAAGAGTGAGAACGATTGTGGAAGGCAGGGAGAAACAGAGTGTGAGAGATGGAGAAAGAGTGACAACGTTTGTGGAAGGCAGGGAGAAACAGAGTGTGAGAGAGATGGAGAAAGAGTGAGAACGATTGTGGAAGGCAGGGAGAAACAGAGTGTGAGAGAGATGGAGAAAGAGTGAGAACGATTGTGGAAGGCATGGAGAAACAGAGTGTGAGAGAGATGGAGAAAGAGTGAGAACGATTGTGGAAGGCAGGGAGATACAGAGTGTGAGAGAGATGGAGAAAGAGTGAGTACGATTGTGGAAGGCAGGGAGAAACGTGAGAGAGATGGAGAAAGAGTGAGAACGATTGTGGAAGGCAGGGAGAAACAGTGTGAGAGATGGAGAAAGAGTGAGAACGATTGTGGAAGGCAGGGAGAAACAGAGTGTGAGAGATGGAGAAAGAGTGAGAACGATAGTGGAAGGCAGGGAGAAACAGTGTGAGAGAGATGGAGAAAGAGTGAGAACGATTGGGGAAGGCAGGGAGAAACAGTGTGTGAGAGATGGAGAAAGAGTGAGAACGATTGTGGAAGGCAGGGAGAAACAGAGTGTGAGAGATGGAGAAAGAGTGACAACGTTTGTGGAAGGCAGGGCGAAAGTGTGAGAGATGGAGAAAGAGTGAGAACGATTGTGGAAGGCAGGGAGAAACAGAGTGTGAGAGATGGAGAAAGAGTGAGAACGATTGTGGAAGGCAGGGAGAAACAGAGTGTGAGAGATGGAGAAAGAGTGAGAACGATTGTGGAAGGCAGGGAGAAACAGAGTGTGAGAGATGGAGAAAGAGTGAGAACGATTGTGGAAGGCAGGGAGAAACAGAGTGTGAGAGATGGAGAAAGAGTGAGAACGATAGTGGAAGGCAGGGAGAAACAGAGTGTGAGAGATGGAGAAAGAGTGAGAACGATTGTGGAAGGCAGGGAGAAACAGAGTGTGAGAGAGATGGAGAAAGAGTGAGAACGATTGGGGAAGGCAGGGAGAAACAGTGTGAGAGAGATGGAGAAAGAGTGAGAACGATTGTGGAAGGCAGGGAGAAACAGAGTGTCAGAGAGATGGAGAAAGAGTGAGAACGATTGTGGAAGGCAGGGAGAAACAGAGTGTGAGAGAGATGGAGAAAGAGTGAGAACGATTGTGGAAGGCAGGGAGAAACAGAGTGTGAGAGAGATGGAGAAAGAGTGAGAACGATTGTGGAAGGCAGGGAGATACAGAGTGTGAGAGAGATGGAGAAAGAGTGAGAACGATTGTGGAAGGCAGGGAGAAACGTGAGAGAGATGGAGAAAGAGTGAGAACGATTGTGGAAGGCAGGGAGAAACAGTGTGAGAGATGGAGAAAGAGTGAGAACGATTGTGGAAGGCAGAGAGAAACAGAGTGTGAGAGATGGAGAAAGAGTGAGAACGATAGTGGAAGGCAGGGAGAAACAGAGTGTGAGAGAGATGGAGAAAGAGTGAGAACGATTGGGGAAGGCAGGGAGAAACAGTGTGTGAGAGATGGAGAAAGAGTGAGAACGATTGTGGAAGGCAGGGAGAAACAGAGTGTGAGAGAGATGGAGAAAGAGTGAGAACGATTGTGGAAGGCAGGGAGAAACAGTGTGTGAGAGATGGAGAAAGAGTGAGAACGATTATGGAAGGCAGGGAGATACATCGTGAGAGAGATGGAGAAAGAGTGACAACGTTTGTGGAAGGCAGGGCGAAAGTGTGAGAGATGGAGAAAGAGTGACAACGTTTGTGGAAGGCAGGGCGAAAGTGTGAGAGATGGAGAAAGAGTGAGAACGATTGTGGAAGGCAGGGAGAAACAGAGTGTGAGAGATGGAGAAAGAGTGAGAACGATTGTGGAAGGCAGGGAGAAACAGAGTGTGAGAGATGGAGAAAGAGTGAGAACGATTGTGGAAGGCAGGGAGAAACAGAGTGTGAGAGATGGAGAAAGAGTGAGAACGATAGTGGAAGGCAGGGAGAAACAGAGTTGGAGAGAGATGGAGAAAGAGTGAGAACGATTGGGGAAGGCAAGGAGAAACAGTGTGAGAGAGATGGAGAAAGAGTGAGAACGATTGTGTAAGGCAGGGAGAAACAGAGTGAGAGAGATGGAGAAAGAGTGACAACGATTGGGGAGAGTGTGAGAGAGATGGAGAAAGAGTGAGAAAGATTGTGGAAGGCAGGGAGAAAGTGTGAGAGAGATGGAGAAAGAGTGAGAACGATTGTGGAAGGCAGGGAGAAACGTGAGAGAGATGGAGAAAGAGTGACAACGATTGTGGAACGCAGGGAGAAACAGAGTGTGAGAGAGATGGAGAAAGAGTGAGAACGATTGTGGAAGGCAGGGAGAAACAGTGTGAGAGAGAGATGGAGAAAGAGTGAGAACGAGTGTGGAAGGCAGGGAGAAACAGTGTGAGAGATGGAGAAAGAGTGAGAACGATTGTGGAAGGCAGGGAGAAACGTGAGAGAGATGGAGAAAGAGTGACAACGATTGTGGAACGCAGGGAGAAACAGAGTGTGAGAGAGATGGAGAAAGAGTGACAACGATTGTGGAAGGCAGGGAGAAACAGTGTGAGAGAGATGGAGAAAGAGTGAGAACGATTGTGGAAGGCAGGGAGAAACAGAGTGTCAGAGAGATGGAGAAAGAGTGAGAACGATTGTGCAAGGCAGGGAGAAGCAGAGTGTGAGAGATGGAGAAAGAGTGAGAACGATTGTGGAAGGCAGGGAGAAACGTGAGAGAGATGGAGAAAGAGTGAGAACGATTGTGGAAGGCAGGGAGAAACAGAGTGTGAGAGATGGAGAAAGAGTGAGAACGATAGTGGAAGGCAGGGAGAAACAGAGTGTGAGAGAGATGGAGAAAGAGTGAGAACGATTGGGGAAGGCAGGGAGAAACAGTGTGTGAGAGATGGAGAAAGAGTGAGAACGATTGTGGAAGGCAGGGAGAAACAGAGTGTGAGAGAGATGGAGAAAGAGTGAGAACGATTGTGGAAGGCAGGGAGAAACAGTGTGTGAGAGATGGAGAAAGAGTGAGAACGATTGTGGAAGGCAGGGAGAAACAGTGTGTGAGAGAGATGGAGAAAGAGTGAGAACGATAGCGGAAGGCAGGGAGATACATTGTGAGAGAGATGGAGAAAGAGTGAGAACGATTGTGGAAGGCAGGGAGATACATCGTGAGAGAGATGGAGAAAGAGTGACAACGTTTGTGGAAGGCAGGGCGAAAGTGTGAGAGATGGAGAAAGAGTGACAACGTTTGTGGAAGGCAGGGCGAAAGTGTGAGAGATGGAGAAAGAGTGAGAACGATTGTGGAAGGCAGGGAGAAACAGAGTGTGAGAGATGGAGAAAGAGTGAGAACGATTGTGGAAGGCAGGGAGAAACAGAGTGTGAGAGATGGAGAAAGAGTGAGAACGATTGTGGAAGGCAGGGAGAAACAGAGTGTGAGAGATGGAGAAAGAGTGAGAACGATAGTGGAAGGCAGGGAGAAACAGAGTTGGAGAGAGATGGAGAAAGAGTGAGAACGATTGTGGAAGGCAGGGAGAAACAGAGTGAGAGAGATGGAGAAAGAGTGACAACGATTGGGGAGAAACAGTGTGAGAGAGATGGAGAAAGAGTGAGAAAGATTGTGGAAGGCAGGGAGAAAGTGTGAGAGAGATGGAGAAAGAGTGAGAACGATTGTGGAAGGCAGGGAGAAACGTGAGAGAGATGGAGAAAGAGTGACAACGATTGTGGAACGCAGGGAGAAACAGAGTGTGAGAGAGATGGAGAAAGAGTGAGAACGATTGTGGAAGGCAGAGAGAAACAGTGTGAGAGAGAGATGGAGAAAGAGTGAGAACGATTGTGGAAGGCAGGGAGAAACAGTGTGAGAGATGGAGAAAGAGTGAGAACGATTGTGGAAGGCAGGGAGAAACGTGAGAGAGATGGAGAAAGAGTGACAACGATTGTGGAACGCAGGGAGAAACAGAGTGTGAGAGAGATGGTGAAAGAGTGACAACGATTGTGGAAGGCAGGGAGAAACAGTGTGAGAGAGATGGAGAAAGAGTGAGAACGATTGTGGAAGGCAGGGAGAAACAGAGTGTCAGAGAGATGGAGAAAGAGTGAGAACGATTGTGCAAGGCAGGGAGAAGCAGAGTGTGAGAGATGTAGAAAGAGTGAGAACGATTGTGGAAGGCAGGGAGTAACGAGAGAGAGATGGAGAAAGAGTGAGAACGATTGTGGAAGGCAGGGAGATACAGAGTGTGAGAGATGGAGAAAGAGTGAGAACGATTGTGGAAGGCAGGGAGAAACGTGAGAGAGATGGAGAAAGAGTGAGAACGATTGTGGAAGGCAGGGAGAAACAGAGTGTGAGAGATGGAGAAAGAGTGAGAACGATTGTGCAAGGCAGGGAGAAGCAGAGTGTGAGAGAGATGGAGAAAGAGTGAGAACGATTGTGGAAGGCAGGGAGAAACAGTGAGAGAGAGATGGAGAAAGAGTGAGAACGATTGTGGAAGGCAGGGAGAAACAGTGTGAGAGATGGAGAAAGAGTGACAACGATTGTGGAAGGCAGGACGAAAGTGTGAGAGAGATGGAGAAAGAGTGAGAACGATTGTGGAAGGCAGGGAGAAACAGTGTGAGAGAGATGGAGAAAGAGTGAGAACGATTGTGGAAGGCAGGGAGAAACAGAGTGTGAGAGATGGAGAAAGAGTGACAACGTTTGTGGAAGGCAGGGCGAAAGTGTGAGAGATGGAGAAAGAGTGAGAACGATTGTGGAAGGCAGGGAGAAACAGAGTGTGAGAAATGGAGAAAGAGTGAGAACGATTGTGCAAGGCAGGGAGAAGCAGAGTGTGAGAGAGATGGAGAAAGAGTGAGAACGATTGTGGAAGGCAGGGAGAAACAGTGAGAGAGAGATGGAGAAAGAGTGAGAACGATTGTGGAAGGCAGGGAGAAACAGTGTGAGAGATGGAGAAAGAGTGACAACGATTGTGGAAGGCAGGACGAAAGTGTGAGAGAGATGGAGAAAGAGTGAGAACGATTGTGGAAGGCAGGGAGAAACAGTGTGAGAGAGATGGAGAAAGAGTGAGAACGATTGTGGAAGGCAGGGAGAAACGTGAGAGAGATGGAGAAAGAGTGAGAACGATTGTGGAAGGCAGGGAGAAACAGTGTGAGAGATGGAGAAAGAGTGAGAACGATTGTGGAAGGCAGGGAGAAACAGAGTGTGAGAGATGGAGAAAGAGTGAGAACGATTGTGGAAGGCAGGGAGAAACGTGAGAGAGATGGAGAAAGAGTGAGAACGATTGTGGAAGGCAGGGAGAAACAGTGTGAGAGATGGAGAAAGAGTGAGAACGATTGTGGAAGGCAGGGAGAAACAGAGTGAGAGAGATGGAGAAAGAGTGAGAACGATTGTGGAAGGCAGGGAGAAACGTGAGAGAGATGGAGAAAGAGTGAGAACGATTGTGGAAGGCAGGGAGAAACAGTGTGAGAGATGGAGAAAGAGTGAGAACGATTGTGGAAGGCAGGGAGAAACAGAGTGTGAGAGATGGAGAAAGAGTGAGAACGATTGTGGAAGGCAGGGAGAAACAGAGTGTGAGAGATGGAGAAAGAGTGACAACGTTTGTGGAAGGCAGGGCGAAAGTGTGAGAGATGGAGAAAGAGTGAGAACGATTGTGGAAGGCAGGGAGAAACAGTGTGAGAGAGATGGAGAAAGAGTGAGAACGATTGTGGAAGGCAGGGAGAAACAGTGTGTGAGAGATGGAGAAAGAGTGAGAACGATTGTGGAAGGCAGGGAGAAACAGTGTGTGAGAGAGATGGAGAAAGAGTGAGAACGATTGTGGAAGGCAGGGAGAAACAGAGTGTGAGAGATTGAGAAAGAGTGACAACGTTTGTGGAAGGCAGGGCGAAAGTGTGAGAGATGGAGAAAGAGTGAGAACGATTGTGGAAGGCAGGGAGAAACAGAGTGTGAGAGATGGAGAAAGAGTGAGAACGATTGTGGAAGGCAGGGAGAAACAGAGTGTGAGAGATGGAGAAAGAGTGAGAACAATTGTGGAAGGCAGGGAGAAACGTGAGAGAGATGGAGAAAGAGTGAGAACGATTGTGGAAGGCAGGGAGAAACAGAGTGTGAGAGATGGAGAAAGAGTGAGAACGATTGTGCAAGGCAGGGAGAAGCAGAGTGTGAGAGAGATGGAGAAAGAGTGAGAACGATTGTGGAAGGCAGGGAGAAACAGTGAGAGAGAGATGGAGAAAGAGTGAGAACGATTGTGGAAGGCAGGGAGAAACAGTGTGAGAGATGGAGAAAGAGTGACAACGATTGTGGAAGGCAGGACGAAAGTGTGAGAGAGATGGAGAAAGAGTGAGAACGATTGTGGAAGGCAGGGAGAAACAGTGTGAGAGAGATGGAGAAAGAGTGAGAACGATTGTGGAAGGCAGGGAGAAACAGAGTGTGAGAGATGGAGAAAGAGTGACAACGTTTGTGGAAGGCAGGGCGAAAGTGTGAGAGATGGAGAAAGAGTGAGAACGATTGTGGAAGGCAGGGAGAAACAGAGTGTGAGAAATGGAGAAAGGGTGAGAACGATTGTGCAAGGCATGGAGAAGCAGAGTGTGAGAGAGATGGAGAAAGAGTGAGAACGATTGTGGAAGGCAGGGAGAAACAGTGAGAGAGAGATGGAGAAAGAGTGAGAACGATTGAGGAAGGCAGGGAGAAACAGTGTGAGAGATGGAGAAAGAGTGACAACGATTGTGGAAGGCAGGACGAAAGTGTGAGAGAGATGGAGAAAGAGTGAGAACGATTGTGGAAGGCAGGGAGAAACAGTGTGAGAGAGATCGAGAAAGAGTGAGAACGATTGTGGAAGGCAGGGAGAAACAGAGTGTGAGAGATGGAGAAAGAGTGACAACGTTTGTGGAAGGCAGGGCGAAAGTGTGAGAGATGGAGAAAGAGTGAGAACGATTGTGGAAGGCAGGGAGAAACAGTGTGAGAGAGATGGAGAAAGAGTGAGAACGATTGTGGAAGGCAGGGAGAAACAGTGTATGAGAGATGGAGAAAGAGTGAGAACGATTGTGGAAGGCAGGGAGAAACAGTGTGTGAGAGAGATGGAGAAAGAGTGAGAACGATTGTGGAAGGCAGGGAGAAACAGAGTGTGAGAGATGGAGAAAGAGTGACAACGTTTGTGGAAGGCAGGGCGAAAGTGTGAGAGATGGAGAAAGAGTGAGAACGATTGTGGAAGGCAGGGAGAAACAGAGTGTGAGAGATGGAGAAAGAGTGAGAACGATTGTGGAAGGCAGGGAGAAACAGAGTGTGAGAGATGGAGAAAGAGTGAGAACAATTGTGGAAGGCAGGGAGAAACAGAGTGTGAGAGATGGAGAAAGAGTGAGAACGATTGTGGAAGGCAGGGAGAAACAGAGTGTGAGAGATGGAGAAAGAGTGAGAACGATTGTGGAAGGCAGGGAGAAACAGAGTGTGAGAGATGGAGAAAGAGTGAGAACGATAGTGGAAGGCAGGACGAAAGTGTGAGAGAGATGGAGAAAGAGTGAGAACGATTGTGGAAGGCAGGGAGAAACAGAGTGTGAGAGATGGAGAAAGAGTGACAACGTTTGTGGAAGGCAGGGCGAAAGTGTGAGAGATGGAGAAAGAGTGAGAACGATTGTGGAAGGCAGGGAGAAACAGTGTGAGAGAGATGGAGAAAGAGTGAGAACGATTGTGGAAGGCAGGGAGAAACAGTGTGTGAGAGAGATGGAGAAAGAGTGAGAACGATTGTGGAAGGCAGGGGGAAACAGAGTGTGAGAGATGGAGAAAGAGTGACAACGTTTGTGGAAGGCAGGGCGAAAGTGTGAGAGATGGAGAAAGAGTGAGAACGATTGTGGAAGGCAGGGAGAAACAGAGTGTGAGAGATGGAGAAAGAGTGAGAACGATTGTGGAAGGCAGGGAGAAACAGAGTGTGAGAGATGGAGAAAGAGTGAGAATGATAGTGGAAGGCAGGGAGAAACAGAGTGTGAGAGATGGAGAAAGAGTGAGAACGATTGTGGAAGGCAGGGAGAAACAGTGTGAGAGAGATGGAGAAAGAGTGAGAACGATTGTGGAAGGCAGGGAGAAACAGAGTGTGAGAGATGGAGAAAGAGTGACAACGTTTGTGGAAGGCAGGGCGAAAGTGTGAGAGATGGAGAAAGAGTGAGAACGATTGTGGAAGGCAGGGAGAAACAGAGTGTGAGAGATGGAGAAAGAGTGAGAACGATTGTGGAAGGCAGGGAGAAACAGAGTGTGAGAGATGGAGAAAGAGTGACAACGTTTGTGGAAGGCAGGGCGAAAGTGTGAGAGATGGAGAAAGAGTGAGAACGATTGTGGAAGGCAGGGAGAAACAGTGTGAGAGAGATGGAGAAAGAGTGAGAACGATTGTGGAAGGCAGGGAGAAACAGTGTGTGAGAGATGGAGAAAGAGTGAGAACGATTGTGGAAGGCAGGGAGAAACAGTGTGTGAGAGAGATGGAGAAAGAGTGAGAACGATTGTGGAAGGCAGGGAGAAACAGAGTGTGAGAGATGGAGAAAGAGTGACAACGTTTGTGGAAGGCAGGGCGAAAGTGTGAGAGATGGAGAAAGAGTGAGAACGATTGTGGAAGGCAGGGAGAAACAGAGTGTGAGAGATGGAGAAAGAGTGAGAACGATTGTGGAAGGCAGGGAGAAACAGAGTGTGAGAGATGGAGAAAGAGTGAGAACAATTGTGGAAGGCAGGGAGAAACAGAGTGTGAGAGATGGAGAAAGAGTGAGAACGATTGTGGAAGGCAGGGAGAAACAGAGTGTGAGAGATGGAGAAAGAGTGAGAACGATTGTGGAAGGCAGGGAGAAACAGAGTGTGAGAGATGGAGAAAGAGTGAGAACGATAGTGGAAGGCAGGACGAAAGTGTGAGAGAGATGGAGAAAGAGTGTGAACGATTGTGGAAGGCAGGGAGAAACAGTGTGAGAGAGATGGAGAAAGAGTGAGAACGATTGCGGAAGGCAGGGAGAAACAGAGTGTGAGAGATGGAGAAAGAGTGACAACGTTTGTGGAAGGCAGGGCGAAAGTGTGAGAGATGGAGAAAGAGTGAGAACGATTGTGGAAGGCAGGGAGAAACAGTGTGAGAGAGATGGAGAAAGAGTGAGAACGATTGTGGAAGGCAGGGAGAAACAGTGTGTGAGAGAGATGGAGAAAGAGTGAGAACGATTGTGGAAGGCAGGGAGAAACAGAGTGTGAGAGATGGAGAAAGAGTGACAACGTTTGTGGAAGGCAGGGCGAAAGTGTGAGAGATGGAGAAAGAGTGAGAACGATTGTGGAAGGCAGGGAGAAACAGAGTGTGAGAGATGGAGAAAGAGTGAGAACGATTGTGGAAGGCAGGGAGAAACAGAGTGTGAGAGATGGAGAAAGAGTGAGAACGATAGTGGAAGGCAGGGAGAAACAGAGTGTGAGAGATGGAGAAAGAGTGAGAACGATTGTGGAAGGCAGGGAGAAACAGAGTGTGAGAGAGATGGAGAAAGAGTGAGAACGATTGGGGAAGGCAGGGAGAAACAGTGTGAGAGAGATGGAGAAAGAGTGAGAACGATTGTGGAAGGCAGGGAGAAACAGAGTGTGAGAGAGATGGAGAAAGAGTGAGAACGATTGTGGAAGGCAGGGAGAAACAGAGTGTGAGAGAGATGGAGAAAGAGTGAGAACGATTGTGGAAGGCAGGGAGAAACAGAGTGTGAGAGAGATGGAGAAAGAGTGAGAACGATTGTGGAAGGCAGGGAGATACAGAGTGTGAGAGAGATGGAGAAAGAGTGAGAACGATTGTGGAAGGCAGGGAGAAACGTGAGAGAGATGGAGAAAGAGTGAGAACGATTGTGGAAGGCAGGGAGAAACAGTGTGAGAGATGGAGAAAGAGTGAGAACGATTGTGGAAGGCAGGGAGAAACAGAGTGTGAGAGATGGAGAAAGAGTGAGAACGATAGTGGAAGGCAGGGAGAAACAGAGTGTGAGAGAGATGGAGAAAGAGTGAGAACGATTGGGGAAGGCAGGGAGAAACAGAGTGTGAGAGAGATGGAGAAAGAGTTAGAACGATTGTGGAAGGCAGGGAGAAACAGAGTGTGAGAGAGATGGAGAAAGAGTGAGAACGATTGTGGAAGGCAGGGAGAAACAGAGTGTGAGAGAGATGGAGAAAGAGTGAGAACGATTGTGGAAGGCAGGGAGAAACAGTGTGTGAGAGAGATGGAGAAAGAGTGAGAACGATTGTGGAAGGCAGGGAGATACAGAGTGTGAGAGAGATGGAGAAAGAGTGAGAACGATTGTGGAAGGCAGGGAGAAACGTGAGAGAGATGGAGAAAGAGTGAGAACGATTGTGGAAGGCAGGGAGAAACAGAGTGAGAGATGGAGAAAGAGTGAGAACGATTGTGGAAGGCAGGGAGAAACAGAGTGTGAGAGATGGAGAAAGAGTGAGAACGATAGTGGAAGGCAGGGAGAAACAGAGTGAGAGAGATGGAGAAAGAGTGAGAACGATTGTGGAAGGCAGGGAGAAACAGTGTGAGAGAGATGGAGAAAGAGTGAGAACGATTGTGGAAGGCAGGGAGAAACAGAGTGTGAGAGAGATGGAGAAAGAGTGAGAACGATTGTGGAAGGCAGGGAGAAACAGAGTGTGAGAGAGATGGAGAAAGAGTGAGAACGATTGTGGAAGGCAGGGAGAAGCAGAGTGTGAGAGAGATGGAGAAAGAGTGAGAACGATTGTGGAAGGCAGGGAGATACAGAGTGTGAGAGAGATGGAGAAAGAGTGAGAACGATTGTGGAAGGCAGGGAGAAACGTGAGAGAGATGGAGAAAGAGTGAGAACGATTGTGGAAGGCAGGGAGAAACAGTGTGAGAGATGGAGAAAGAGTGAGAACGATTGTGGAAGGCAGGGAGAAACAGAGTGTGAGAGATGGAGAAAGAGTGAGAACGATAGTGGAAGGCAGGGAGAAACAGAGTGTGAGAGAGATGGAGAAAGAGTGAGAACGATTGGGGAAGGCAGGGAGAAACAGTGTGTGAGAGATGGAGAAAGAGTGAGAACGATTGTGGAAGGCAGGGAGAAACAGTGTGAGAGATGGAGAAAGAGTGAGAACGATTGTGGAAGGCAGGGAGAAACAGAGTGTGAGAGATGGAGAAAGAGTGAGAACGATAGTGGAAGGCAGGGAGAAACAGAGTTGGAGAGAGATGGAGAAAGCGTGACAACGATTGTGGAAGGCAGGGAGAAACAGAGTGTGAGAGAGATGGAGAAAGAGTGAGAATGATTGTGGAAGGCAGGGAGATACAGAGTGTGAGAGAGATGGAGAAAGAGTGAGAACGATTGTGGAAGGCAGGGAGAAACGTGAGAGAGATGGAGAAAGAGTGAGAACGATTGTGGAAGGCAGGGAGAAACAGTGTGAGAGATGGAGAAAGAGTGAGAACGATTGTGGAAGGCAGGGAGAAACAGAGTGTGAGAGATGGAGAAAGAGTGAGAACGATAGTGGAAGGCAGGGAGAAACAGAGTGTGAGAGAGATGGAGAAAGAGTGAGAACGATTGGGGAAGGCAGGGAGAAACAGTGTGTGAGAGATGGAGAAAGAGTGAGAACGATTGTGGAAGGCAGGGAGAAACAGAGTTTGAGAGAGATGGAGAAAGAGTGAGAACGATTGTGGAAGGCAGGGAGAAACAGTGTGTGAGAGAGATGGAGAAAGAGTGAGAACGATTGTGGAAGGCAGGGAGAAACAGAGTGTGAGAGAGATGGAGAAAGAGTGAGAACGATTGTGGAAGGCAGGGAGATACAGAGTGTGAGAGAGATGGAGAAAGAGTGAGAACGATTGTGGAAGGCAGGGAGAAACGTGAGAGAGATGGAGAAAGAGTGAGAACGATTGTGGAAGGCAGGGAGAAACAGTGTGAGAGATGGAGAAAGAGTGAGAACGATTGTGGAAGGCAGGGAGAAACAGAGTGTGAGAGATGGAGAAAGAGTGAGAACGATAGTGGAAGGCAGGGAGAAACAGAGTGTGAGAGAGATGGAGAAAGAGTGAGAACGATTGGGGAAGGCAGGGAGAAACAGAGTGTGAGAGAGATGGAGAAAGAGTTAGAACGATTGTGGAAGGCAGGGAGAAACAGAGTGTGAGAGAGATGGAGAAAGAGTGAGAACGATTGTGGAAGGCAGGGAGAAACAGAGTGTGAGAGAGATGGAGAAAGAGTGAGAACGATTGTGGAAGGCAGGGAGAAACAGAGTGTGAGAGAGATGGAGAAAGAGTGAGAACGATTGTGGAAGGCAGGGAGAAACAGAGTGTGAGAGAGATGGAGAAAGAGTGAGAACGATTGTGGAAGGCAGGGAGATACAGAGTGTGAGAGAGATGGAGAAAGAGTGAGAACGATTGTGGAAGGCAGGGAGAAACGTGAGAGAGATGGAGAAAGAGTGAGAACGATTGTGGAAGGCAGGGAGAAACAGTGTGAGAGATGGAGAAAGAGTGAGAACGATTGTGGAAGGCAGGGAGAAACAGAGTGTGAGAGATGGAGAAAGAGTGAGAACGATAGTGGAAGGCAGGGAGAAACAGAGTGTGAGAGAGATGGAGAAAGAGTGAGAACGATTGGGGAAGGCAGGGAGAAACAGAGTGTGAGAGAGATGGAGAAAGAGTTAGAACGATTGTGGAAGGCAGGGAGAAACAGAGTGTGAGAGAGATGGAGAAAGAGTGAGAACGATTGTGGAAGGCAGGGAGAAACAGAGTGTGAGAGAGATGGAGAAAGAGTGAGAACGATTGTGGAAGGCAGGGAGAAACAGAGTGTGAGAGAGATGGAGAAAGAGTGAGAACGATTGTGGAAGGCAGGGAGAAACAGAGTGTGAGAGATGGAGAAAGAGTGAGAACGATTGTGGAAGGCAGGGAGAAGCAGAGTGTGAGAGAGATGGAGAAAGAGTGAGAACGATTGTGGAAGGCAGGGAGATACAGAGTGTGAGAGAGATGGAGAAAGAGTGAGAACGATTGTGGAAGGCAGGGAGAAACGTGAGAGAGATGGAGAAAGAGTGAGAACGATTGTGGAAGGCAGGGAGAAACAGTGTGAGAGATGGAGAAAGAGTGAGAACGATTGTGGAAGGCAGGGAGAAACAGAGTGTGAGAGATGGAGAAAGAGTGAGAACGATAGTGGAAGGCAGGGAGAAACAGAGTGTGAGAGAGATGGAGAAAGAGTGAGAACGATTGGGGAAGGCAGGGAGAAACAGTGTGTGAGAGATGGAGAAAGAGTGAGAACGATTGTGGAAGGCAGGGAGAAACAGTGTGAGAGATGGAGAAAGAGTGAGAACGATTGTGGAAGGCAGGGAGAAACAGAGTGTGAGAGATGGAGAAAGAGTGAGAACGATAGTGGAAGGCAGGGAGAAACAGAGTTGGAGAGAGATGGAGAAAGCGTGACAACGATTGTGGAAGGCAGGGAGAAACAGAGTGTGAGAGAGATGGAGAAAGAGTGAGAACGATTGTGGAAGGCAGGGAGATACAGAGTGTGAGAGAGATGGAGAAAGAGTGAGAACGATTGTGGAAGGCAGGGAGAAACGTGAGAGAGATGGAGAAAGAGTGAGAACGATTGTGGAAGGCAGGGAGAAACAGTGTGAGAGATGGAGAAAGAGTGAGAACGATTGTGGAAGGCAGGGAGAAACAGAGTGTGAGAGATGGAGAAAGAGTGAGAACGATAGTGGAAGGCAGGGAGAAACAGAGTGTGAGAGAGATGGAGAAAGAGTGAGAACGATTGGGGAAGGCAGGGAGAAACAGTGTGTGAGAGATGGAGAAAGAGTGAGAACGATTGTGGAAGGCAGGGAGAAACAGAGTTTGAGAGAGATGGAGAAAGAGTGAGAACGATTGTGGAAGGCAGGGAGAAACAGTGTGTGAGAGAGATGGAGAAAGAGTGAGAACGATTGTGGAAGGCAGGGAGAAACAGAGTGTGAGAGAGATGGAGAAAGAGTGAGAACGATTGTGGAAGGCAGGGAGATACAGAGTGTGAGAGAGATGGAGAAAGAGTGAGAACGATTGTGGAAGGCAGGGAGAAACGTGAGAGAGATGGAGAAAGAGTGAGAACGATTGTGGAAGGCAGGGAGAAACAGTGTGAGAGATGGAGAAAGAGTGAGAACGATTGTGGAAGGCAGGGAGAAACAGAGTGTGAGAGATGGAGAAAGAGTGAGAACGATAGTGGAAGGCAGGGAGAAACAGAGTGTGAGAGAGATGGAGAAAGAGTGAGAACGATTGGGGAAGGCAGGGAGAAACAGAGTGTGAGAGAGATGGAGAAAGAGTTAGAACGATTGTGGAAGGCAGGGAGAAACAGAGTGTGAGAGAGATGGAGAAAGAGTGAGAACGATTGTGGAAGGCAGGGAGAAACAGAGTGTGAGAGAGATGGAGAAAGAGTGAGAACGATTGTGGAAGGCAGGGAGAAACAGAGTGTGAGAGAGATGGAGAAAGAGTGAGAACGATTGTGGAAGGCAGGGAGAAACAGAGTGTGAGAGAGATGGAGAAAGAGTGAGAACGATTGTGGAAGGCAGGGAGATACAGAGTGTGAGAGAGATGGAGAAAGAGTGAGAACGATTGTGGAAGGCAGGGAGAAACGTGAGAGAGATGGAGAAAGAGTGAGAACGATTGTGGAAGGCAGGGAGAAACAGTGTGAGAGATGGAGAAAGAGTGAGAACGATTGTGGAAGGCAGGGAGAAACAGAGTGTGAGAGATGGAGAAAGAGTGAGAACGATAGTGGAAGGCAGGGAGAAACAGAGTGTGAGAGAGATGGAGAAAGAGTGAGAACGATTGGGGAAGGCAGGGAGAAACAGAGTGTGAGAGAGATGGAGAAAGAGTGAGAACGATTGGGGAAGGCAGGGAGAAACAGTGTGTGAGAGATGGAGAAAGAGTGAGAACGATTGTGGAAGGCAGGGAGAAACAGAGTTTGAGAGAGATGGAGAAAGAGTGAGAACGATTGTGGAAGGCAGGGAGAAACAGTGTGTGAGAGAGATGGAGAAAGAGTGAGAACGATTGTGGAAGGCAGGGAGAAACAGAGTGTGAGAGAGATGGAGAAAGAGTGAGAACGATTGTGGAAGGCAGGGAGATACAGAGTGTGAGAGAGATGGAGAAAGAGTGAGAACGATTGTGGAAGGCAGGGAGAAACGTGAGAGAGATGGAGAAAGAGTGAGAACGATTGTGGAAGGCAGGGAGAAACAGTGTGAGAGATGGAGAAAGAGTGAGAACGATTGTGGAAGGCAGGGAGAAACAGAGTGTGAGAGATGGAGAAAGAGTGAGAACGATAGTGGAAGGCAGGGAGAAACAGAGTGTGAGAGAGATGGAGAAAGAGTGAGAACGATTGGGGAAGGCAGGGAGAAACAGAGTGTGAGAGAGATGGAGAAAGAGTTAGAACGATTGTGGAAGGCAGGGAGAAACAGAGTGTGAGAGAGATGGAGAAAGAGTGAGAACGATTGTGGAAGGCAGGGAGAAACAGAGTGTGAGAGAGATGGAGAAAGAGTGAGAACGATTGTGGAAGGCAGGGAGAAACAGAGTGTGAGAGAGATGGAGAAAGAGTGAGAACGATTGTGGAAGGCAGGGAGAAACAGAGTGTGAGAGAGATGGAGAAAGAGTGAGAACGATTGTGGAAGGCAGGGAGATACAGAGTGTGAGAGAGATGGAGAAAGAGTGAGAACGATTGTGGAAGGCAGGGAGAAACGTGAGAGAGATGGAGAAAGAGTGAGAACGATTGTGGAAGGCAGGGAGAAACAGTGTGAGAGATGGAGAAAGAGTGAGAACGATTGTGGAAGGCAGGGAGAAACAGAGTGTGAGAGATGGAGAAAGAGTGAGAACGATAGTGGAAGGCAGGGAGAAACAGAGTGTGAGAGAGATGGAGAAAGAGTGAGAACGATTGGGGAAGGCAGGGAGAAACAGAGTGTGAGAGAGATGGAGAAAGAGTTAGAACGATTGTGGAAGGCAGGGAGAAACAGAGTGTGAGAGAGATGGAGAAAGAGTGAGAACGATTGTGGAAGGCAGGGAGAAACAGAGTGTGAGAGAGATGGAGAAAGAGTGAGAACGATTGTGGAAGGCAGGGAGAAACAGAGTGTGAGAGAGATGGAGAAAGAGTGAGAACGATTGTGGAAGGCAGGGAGAAACAGAGTGTGAGAGATGGAGAAAGAGTGAGAACGATAGTGGAAGGCAGGGAGAAACAGAGTGTGAGAGAGATGGAGAAAGAGTGAGAACGATTGGGGAAGGCAGGGAGAAACAGAGTGTGAGAGAGATGGAGAAAGAGTTAGAACGATTGTGGAAGGCAGGGAGAAACAGAGTGTGAGAGAGATGGAGAAAGAGTGAGAACGATTGTGGAAGGCAGGGAGAAACAGAGTGTGAGAGAGATGGAGAAAGAGTGAGAACGATTGTGGAAGGCAGGGAGAAACAGAGTGTGAGAGAGATGGAGAAAGAGTGAGAACGATTGTGGAAGGCAGGGAGAAACAGAGTGTGAGAGAGATGGAGAAAGAGTGAGAACGATTGTGGAAGGCAGGGAGATACAGAGTGTGAGAGAGATGGAGAAAGAGTGAGAACGATTGTGGAAGGCAGGGAGAAACGTGAGAGAGATGGAGAAAGAGTGAGAACGATTGTGGAAGGCAGGGAGAAACAGTGTGAGAGATGGAGAAAGAGTGAGAACGATTGTGGAAGGCAGGGAGAAACAGAGTGTGAGAGATGGAGAAAGAGTGAGAACGATAGTGGAAGGCAGGGAGAAACAGAGTGTGAGAGAGATGGAGAAAGAGTGAGAACGATTGGGGAAGGCAGGGAGAAACAGAGTGTGAGAGAGATGGAGAAAGAGTTAGAACGATTGTGGAAGGCAGGGAGAAACAGAGTGTGAGAGAGATGGAGAAAGAGTGAGAACGATTGTGGAAGGCAGGGAGAAACAGAGTGTGAGAGAGATGGAGAAAGAGTGAGAACGATTGTGGAAGGCAGGGAGAAACAGAGTGTGAGAGAGATGGAGAAAGAGTGAGAACGATTGTGGAAGGCAGGGAGAAACAGAGTGTGAGAGATGGAGAAAGAGTGAGAACGATTGTGGAAGGCAGGGAGAAGCAGAGTGTGAGAGAGATGGAGAAAGAGTGAGAACGATTGTGGAAGGCAGGGAGATACAGAGTGTGAGAGAGATGGAGAAAGAGTGAGAACGATTGTGGAAGGCAGGGAGAAACGTGAGAGAGATGGAGAAAGAGTGAGAACGATTGTGGAAGGCAGGGAGAAACAGTGTGAGAGATGGAGAAAGAGTGAGAACGATTGTGGAAGGCAGGGAGAAACAGAGTGTGAGAGATGGAGAAAGAGTGAGAACGATAGTGGAAGGCAGGGAGAAACAGAGTGTGAGAGAGATGGAGAAAGAGTGAGAACGATTGGGGAAGGCAGGGAGAAACAGTGTGTGAGAGATGGAGAAAGAGTGAGAACGATTGTGGAAGGCAGGGAGAAACAGTGTGAGAGATGGAGAAAGAGTGAGAACGATTGTGGAAGGCAGGGAGAAACAGAGTGTGAGAGATGGAGAAAGAGTGAGAACGATAGTGGAAGGCAGGGAGAAACAGAGTTGGAGAGAGATGGAGAAAGCGTGACAACGATTGTGGAAGGCAGGGAGAAACAGAGTGTGAGAGAGATGGAGAAAGAGTGAGAACGATTGTGGAAGGCAGGGAGATACAGAGTGTGAGAGAGATGGAGAAAGAGTGAGAACGATTGTGGAAGGCAGGGAGAAACGTGAGAGAGATGGAGAAAGAGTGAGAACGATTGTGGAAGGCAGGGAGAAACAGTGTGAGAGATGGAGAAAGAGTGAGAACGATTGTGGAAGGCAGGGAGAAACAGAGTGTGAGAGATGGAGAAAGAGTGAGAACGATAGTGGAAGGCAGGGAGAAACAGAGTGTGAGAGAGATGGAGAAAGAGTGAGAACGATTGGGGAAGGCAGGGAGAAACAGTGTGTGAGAGATGGAGAAAGAGTGAGAACGATTGTGGAAGGCAGGGAGAAACAGAGTTTGAGAGAGATGGAGAAAGAGTGAGAACGATTGTGGAAGGCAGGGAGAAACAGTGTGTGAGAGAGATGGAGAAAGAGTGAGAACGATTGTGGAAGGCAGGGAGAAACAGAGTGTGAGAGAGATGGAGAAAGAGTGAGAACGATTGTGGAAGGCAGGGAGATACAGAGTGTGAGAGAGATGGAGAAAGAGTGAGAACGATTGTGGAAGGCAGGGAGAAACGTGAGAGAGATGGAGAAAGAGTGAGAACGATTGTGGAAGGCAGGGAGAAACAGTGTGAGAGATGGAGAAAGAGTGAGAACGATTGTGGAAGGCAGGGAGAAACAGAGTGTGAGAGATGGAGAAAGAGTGAGAACGATAGTGGAAGGCAGGGAGAAACAGAGTGTGAGAGAGATGGAGAAAGAGTGAGAACGATTGGGGAAGGCAGGGAGAAACAGAGTGTGAGAGAGATGGAGAAAGAGTTAGAACGATTGTGGAAGGCAGGGAGAAACAGAGTGTGAGAGAGATGGAGAAAGAGTGAGAACGATTGTGGAAGGCAGGGAGAAACAGAGTGTGAGAGAGATGGAGAAAGAGTGAGAACGATTGTGGAAGGCAGGGAGAAACAGAGTGTGAGAGAGATGGAGAAAGAGTGAGAACGATTGTGGAAGGCAGGGAGAAACAGAGTGTGAGAGAGATGGAGAAAGAGTGAGAACGATTGTGGAAGGCAGGGAGATACAGAGTGTGAGAGAGATGGAGAAAGAGTGAGAACGATTGTGGAAGGCAGGGAGAAACGTGAGAGAGATGGAGAAAGACTGAGAACGATTGTGGAAGGCAGGGAGAAACAGTGTGAGAGATGGAGAAAGAGTGAGAACGATTGTGGAAGGCAGGGAGAAACAGAGTGTGAGAGATGGAGAAAGAGTGAGAACGATAGTGGAAGGCAGGGAGAAACAGAGTGTGAGAGAGATGGAGAAAGAGTGAGAACGATTGGGGAAGGCAGGGAGAAACAGAGTGTGAGAGAGATGGAGAAAGAGTTAGAACGATTGTGGAAGGCAGGGAGAAACAGAGTGTGAGAGAGATGGAGAAAGAGTGAGAACGATTGTGGAAGGCAGGGAGAAACAGAGTGTGAGAGAGATGGAGAAAGAGTGAGAACGATTGTGGAAGGCAGGGAGCAACAGAGTGTGAGAGAGATGGAGAAAGAGTGAGAACGATTGTGGAAGGCAGGGAGAAGCAGAGTGTGAGAGAGATGGAGAAAGAGTGAGAACGATTGTGGAAGGCAGGGAGATACAGAGTGTGAGAGAGATGGAGAAAGAGTGAGAACGATTGTGGAAGGCAGGGAGAAACGTGAGAGAGATGGAGAAAGAGTGAGAACGATTGTGGAAGGCAGGGAGAAACAGTGAGAGAGAGATGGAGAAAGAGTGAGAACGATTGTGGAAGGCAGGGAGAAACAGAGTGTGAGAGATGGAGAAAGAGTGAGAACGATTGTGGAAGGCAGGGAGAGACAGTGTGAGAGAGATGGAGAAAGAGTGACAACGTTTGTGGAAGGCAGGGCGAAAGTGTGAGAGATGGAGAAAGAGTGAGAACGATTGTGGAAGGCAGGGAGAAACGTGAGAGAGATGGAGAAAGAGTGAGAACGATTGTGGAAGGCAGGGAGAAACAGTGTGAGAGATGGAGAAAGAGTGAGAACGATTGTGGAAGGCAGGGAGAAACAGAGTGTGAGAGATGGAGAAAGAGTGAGAACGATAGTGGAAGGCAGGGAGAAACAGAGTGTGAGAGAGATGGAGAAAGAGTGAGAACGATTGGGGAAGGCAGGGAGAAACAGAGTGTGAGAGAGATGGAGAAAGAGTTAGAACGATTGTGGAAGGCAGGGAGAAACAGAGTGTGAGAGAGATGGAGAAAGAGTGAGAACGATTGTGGAAGGCAGGGAGAAACAGAGTGTGAGAGAGATGGAGAAAGAGTGAGAACGATTGTGGAAGGCAGGGAGAAACAGAGTGTGAGAGAGATGGAGAAAGAGTGAGAACGATTGTGGAAGGCAGGGAGAAACAGAGTGTGAGAGAGATGGAGAAAGAGTGAGAACGATTGTGGAAGGCAGGGAGATACAGAGTGTGAGAGAGATGGAGAAAGAGTGAGAACGATTGTGGAAGGCAGGGAGAAACGTGAGAGAGATGGAGAAAGAGTGAGAACGATTGTGGAAGGCAGGGAGAAACAGTGTGAGAGATGGAGAAAGAGTGAGAACGATTGTGGAAGGCAGGGAGAAACAGAGTGTGAGAGATGGAGAAAGAGTGAGAACGATAGTGGAAGGCAGGGAGAAACAGAGTGTGAGAGAGATGGAGAAAGAGTGAGAACGATTGGGGAAGGCAGGGAGAAACAGAGTGTGAGAGAGATGGAGAAAGAGTTAGAACGATTGTGGAAGGCAGGGAGAAACAGAGTGTGAGAGAGATGGAGAAAGAGTGAGAACGATTGTGGAAGGCAGGGAGAAACAGAGTGTGAGAGAGATGGAGAAAGAGTGAGAACGATTGTGGAAGGCAGGGAGAAACAGAGTGTGAGAGAGATGGAGAAAGAGTGAGAACGATTGTGGAAGGCAGGGAGAAACAGAGTGTGAGAGATGGAGAAAGAGTGAGAACGATAGTGGAAGGCAGGGAGAAACAGAGTGTGAGAGAGATGGAGAAAGAGTGAGAACGATTGGGGAAGGCAGGGAGAAACAGAGTGTGAGAGAGATGGAGAAAGAGTTAGAACGATTGTGGAAGGCAGGGAGAAACAGAGTGTGAGAGAGATGGAGAAAGAGTGAGAACGATTGTGGAAGGCAGGGAGAAACAGAGTGTGAGAGAGATGGAGAAAGAGTGAGAACGATTGTGGAAGGCAGGGAGAAACAGAGTGTGAGAGAGATGGAGAAAGAGTGAGAACGATTGTGGAAGGCAGGGAGATACAGAGTGTGAGAGAGATGGAGAAAGAGTGAGAACGATTGTGGAAGGCAGGGAGAAACGTGAGAGAGATGGAGAAAGAGTGAGAACGATTGTGGAAGGCAGGGAGAAACAGTGTGAGAGATGGAGAAAGCGTGAGAACGATTGTGGAAGGCAGGGAGAAACAGAGTGTGAGAGATGGAGAAAGAGTGAGAACGATAGTGGAAGGCAGGGAGAAACAGAGTGAGAGAGATGGAGAAAGAGTGAGAACGATTGTGGAAGGCAGGGAGAAACAGTGTGAGAGAGATGGAGAAAGAGTGAGAACGATTGTGGAAGGCAGGGAGAAACAGAGTGTGAGAGAGATGGAGAAAGAGTGAGAACGATTGTGGAAGGCAGGGAGCAACAGAGTGTGAGAGAGATGGAGAAAGAGTGAGAACGATTGTGGAAGGCAGGGAGAAGCAGAGTGTGAGAGAGATGGAGAAAGAGTGAGAACGATTGTGGAAGGCAGGGAGATACAGAGTGTGAGAGAGATGGAGAAAGAGTGAGAACGATTGTGGAAGGCAGGGAGAAACGTGAGAGAGATGGAGAAAGAGTGAGAACGATTGTGGAAGGCAGGGAGAAACAGTGTGAGAGATGGAGAAAGAGTGAGAACGATTGTGGAAGGCAGGGAGAAACAGAGTGTGAGAGATGGAGAAAGAGTGAGAACGATAGTGGAAGGCAGGGAGAAACAGAGTGTGAGAGAGATGGAGAAAGAGTGAGAACGATTGGGGAAGGCAGGGAGAAACAGTGTGTGAGAGATGGAGAAAGAGTGAGAACGATTGTGGAAGGCAGGGAGAAACAGTGTGAGAGATGGAGAAAGAGTGAGAACGATTGTGGAAGGCAGGGAGAAACAGAGTGTGAGAGATGGAGAAAGAGTGAGAACGATAGTGGAAGGCAGGGAGAAACAGAGTTGGAGAGAGATGGAGAAAGAGTGACAACGATTGTGGAAGGCAGGGAGAAACAGAGTGTGAGAGAGATGGAGAAAGAGTGAGAACGATTGTGGAAGGCAGGGAGATACAGAGTGTGAGAGAGATGGAGAAAGAGTGAGAACGATTGTGGAAGGCAGGGAGAAACGTGAGAGAGATGGAGAAAGAGTGAGAACGATTGTGGAAGGCAGGGAGAAACAGTGTGAGAGATGGAGAAAGAGTGAGAATGATTGTGGAAGGCAGGGAGAAACAGAGTGTGAGAGATGGAGAAAGAGTGAGAACGATAGTGGAAGGCAGGGAGAAACAGAGTGTGAGAGACATGGAGAAAGAGTGAGAACGATTGTGGAAGGCAGGGAGAAACAGAGTGTGAGAGATGGAGAAAGAGTGAGAACGATAGTGGAAGGCAGGGAGAAACAGTGTGTGAGAGATGGAGAAAGAGTGAGAACGATTGTGGAAGGCAGGGAGAAACAGAGTGTGAGAGAGATGGAGAAAGAGTGAGAACGATTGTGGAAGGCAGGGAGAAACAGTGTGTGAGAGATGGAGAAAGAGTGAGAACGATTGTGGAAGGCAGGGAGAAACGTGAGAGAGATGGAGAAAGAGTGAGAACGATTGTGGAAGGCAGGGAGAAACGTGAGAGAGATGGAGAAAGAGTGAGAACGATTGTGGAAGGCAGGGAGAAACAGAGTGTGAGAGAGATGGAGAAAGAGTGAGAACGATAGTGGAAGGCAGGGAGATACATTGTGAGAGAGATGGAGAAAGAGTGAGAACGATTGGGGAAGGCAGGGCGAAACAGTGTGAGAGATGGAGAAAGAGTGAGAACGATTGTGGAAGGCAGGGAGAAACAGAGTGTGAGAGATGGAGAAAGAGTGACAACGTTTGTGGAAGGCAGGGCGAAAGTGTGAGAGATGGAGAAAGAGTGACAACGTTTGTGGAAGGCAGGGCGAAAGTGTGAGAGATGGAGAAAGAGTGAGAACGATTGTGGAAGGCAGGGAGAAACAGAGTGTGAGAGATGGAGAAAGAGTGAGAACGATTGTGGAAGGCAGGGAGAAACAGAGTGTGAGAGAGATGGAGAAAGAGTGAGAACGATTGTGGAAGGCAGGGAGAAACGTGAGAGAGATGGAGAAAGAGTGAGAACGATTGTGGAAGGCAGGGAGAAACAGTGTGAGAGAGATGGAGAAAGAGTGAGAACGATTGTGGAAGGCAGGGAGAAACGTGAGAGAGATGGAGAAAGAGTGAGAACGATTGTGGAAGGCAGGGAGATACATTGTGAGAGAGATGGAGAAAGAGTGAGAACGATTGTGGAAGGCAGGGAGAAACAGAGTGTGAGAGATGGAGAAAGAGTGAGAACGATTGTGGAAGGCAGGGAGATACATTGTGAGAGAGATGGAGAAAGAGTGAGAACGATTGTGGAAGGCAGGGAGAAACAGAGTGTGAGAGAGATGGAGAAAGAGTGAGAACGATAGTGGAAGGCAGGGAGATACATTGTGAGAGAGATGGAGGAAGAGTGAGAACGATTGGGGAAGGCAGGGAGAAACAGAGTGTGAGAGATGGAGAAAGAGTGACAACGTTTGTGGAAGGCAGGGCGAAAGTGTGAGAGATGGAGAAAGAGTGACAACGTTTGTGGAAGGCAGGGTGAAAGTGTGAGAGATGGAGAAAGAGTGAGAACGATTGTGGAAGGCAGGGAGAAACAGAGTGTGAGAGAGATGGAGAAAGAGTGAGAACGATTGTGGAAGGCAGGGAGAAACGTGAGAGAGATGGAGAAAGAGTGAGAACGATTGTGGAAGGCAGGGAGAAACAGTGTGAGAGAGATGGAGAAAGAGTGAGAACGATTGTGGAAGGCAGGGAGAAACGTGAGAGAGATGGAGAAAGAGTGAGAACGATTGTGGAAGGCAGGGAGATACATTGTGAGAGAGATGGAGGAAGAGTGAGAACGATTGTGGAAGGCAGGGAGAAACAGTGTGAGAGAGATGGAGAAAGAGTGAGAACGATTGTGGAAGGCAGGGAGAAACAGTGTGAGAGAGATGGAGAAAGAGTGAGAACGATTGTGGAAGGCAGGGAGAAACGTGAGAGAGATGGAGAAAGAGTGAGAACGATTGTGGAAGGCAGGGAGAAACAGTGTGAGAGAGACGGAGGGTGGTTGGTGCGTGGAATGCCCTGCCTGAGTCGGTGGTGGAGGCAGATACACTGGTGAAGTTTAAGAGACTACTAGACAGGTATAGGGAGGCATTTAAGGTGGGGGGTTATATGGCAGGCGGGGTTTGAGGGTCGGAACAACATTGTGGCCGAAGGGTCTGTTCTGTGCTGTATTGTTCTGCATTCTATCTGTTTCCCAGGGTTAAATGTCTAACACCAGAGGGGCTTGTTTTGAAGGTGAGGGGGAGTCGATTCAAAGGGGGATGTGAGGGGTGAGTTTTTTACTCAGGGAGTGGTGGGGGCCAGGTATGGTGGTAGAGGCAAATGCATTAGAGGCTTTTAAGGGATGTTGGGATAGGCACGAGGTCGTGAGGGAGATGGACGGATGTGGACGTGCTGCAGGGAGGTGGGCTTGGGTATTTTTGATTTGCTTTTCAGCTGGTTCAGCACAGCATTGCGGGCCGAACGGCCTCTTTCTGTGCTGCACTGTTCGACGTTCCATTCATTGAGGACACCCCGCCCCTACCCTTCTAAACTCCACCAGGCAGAGACGCCCAGAGACATGAAACACGCCTTGCACGTCAGCCCCTTTCAGACAAACAGGTTTATTGATTTTCATAAAATCTACCCTTTGCTTACAAGGTCAGACAGTTCACAGCGATACGGAGCCAAGGCGGGGGGGCCTCTGGACCCTCCGTCGGGTCAATCCCGGACATGCTTCACTCTTCCTTGGCGCCTCCCTCCTCCTCTCCTTGGCCCGTCCCGCCTCCGGCCGCCGCTCCTTCATCGGCCCCCTCCCCCGCCGCTTCCCCTCGGCCTGTCGTGTCTGCTGTCTCCCCTTCCGCTGCCTCGCCTTTTGCCGCCCCCGCCTCGACTCCCTCCGGTGCTGAAGCCTCGAGGTCACTGGTCCGTCCTTTTGTCTCTGTGGGGGGAGAGAGAGAGAGAGAACGTGAGGTATGCAGACTCCAAGCGGGCTTCCCGGCTCTCACCCCAGCTGGAGCATCGAACGGGACAGCGCAGGAAGAGGCCGTTCGGCCCCACAGTGTTGTGCCGACACAGCTAAGAAACAAATCGAAGAACACCCAACCCCTCTGACCAACACCATGTCCACATCCATGTGCCTATCCAAACATCTCTTAAAAGCCTCGAATGCATTGGCCCCCACCACCACACCAGGCCTCCGTCACTCGCTGAATAAAAAACGCAGCCCTCACCGTCCCCCGTGAACCTACCACCCCCCCCCACCTTCAGTGCTTGCCCTCTGGTGTTAGACGTTTCTACCCTGGGAAAGATACTCCCCGTCCACTCTGTCTACGCCCCTCAAAATCTCATAAACCTCCATCAGGTCTACCCCCTGCCTCCGATAATCCAGAGAAAACAACCCAAGTTTGTTCAGCCTCCTGTGATAGCACAGCCTCTCTAAACCAGGCAGCATCCTGGTGAACCTCTTCTGCCCCCTCCCCAAAGCCTCAACGTCCTTCCTCTAGAGGGGCGACTTGATTTCTACACAATACTCCAGATGTGGCCTAACCAGAGTTTTATAAAGTTGCAATATAACCTCCTGACTTTTGAACTCAATGTTCAGTGACTGATTACTCCTCTAATTCTTCCTGCTTGGGGGTGGGGGGCACAGTGGACTGCGAGGAAGGCCGTCAAAGCTGGAGAAAAAAGAATGGAGTGGAATTCAATGCAGGATACCACCCACCCTGCTCATGGACTGTCTGTCCCACTCCCATCGGGGAGGAGGCTACGTAGCATCCACACCAGGAACCACCAGACTCAAAAACAGTGACTTTCCCCAAGCAGTGAGGCTGATCAACACCTCCACCCACTGACCCACCCCTCCACACCCCCAATCACTCACTGACCCACCCCTCCACACCCCCAACCACCCACTGACCCACCCCTCCACACCCCCAATCACCCACTGACCCACCCCTCCACACCCCCAATCACCCACTGACCCACCCCTCCACACCCCCAATCACCCACTGACCCTCCCCTCCACACACCGAAACAAAAAACTGACCCACCCCTCCACACCCCCAATCACCCAATGATCCACCCCTTCACACCCCCAATCACCCACTGACCCGCCCCTCCACACCCCCAATCACCCACTGACCCACCCCTCCACACCCCCAATCACCCACTGACCCAGCCCTCCACCCCCCCAATCACCCACTGACCCAGCCCTCCACCCCTCAACCACCGACTGACCCACCACTCCACACCCCCAATCACCCACTGACCCACCCCTCCACACCCCCAATCACCCACTGACCCAGCCCTCCACCCCTCAACCACCGACTGACCCACCACTCCACACCCCCAATCACCCACTGACCCTCCCCTCCACACACCGAAACAAAAAACTGACCCACCCCTCCACACCCCCAATCACCCAATGATCCACCCCTTCACACCCCCAATCACCCACTGACCCGCCCCTCCACACCCCCAATCACCCACTGACCCACCCCTCCACACCCCCAATCACCCACTGACCCACCACTCCACACCCCCAATCGCCCACAGACCCACCCCTCCACAACCCCAATCGCCCACAGACCCACCCCTCCACACCCCCAATCACCCACTGACCCAGCCCTCCACCCCCCCAATCACCCACTGACCCAGCCCTCCACCCCTCAACCACCGACTGACCCACCACTCCACACCCCCAATCACCCACTGACCCACCCCTCCACACCCCCAATCACCCACTGACCCAGCCCTCCACCCCTCAACCACCGACTGACCCACCACTCCACACCCCCAATCACCCACTGACCCTCCCCTCCACACACCGAAACAAAAAACTGACCCACCCCTCCACACCCCCAATCACCCAATGATCCACCCCTTCACACCCCCAATCACCCACTGACCCGCCCCTCCACACCTCCAATCACCCACTGACCCACCCCTCCACACCCCCAATCACCCACTGACCCACCACTCCACACCCCCAATCGCCCACAGACCCACCCCTCCACAACCCCAATCGCCCACAGACCCACCCCTCCACACCCCCAATCACCCACTGACCCAGCCCTCCACCCCCCCAATCACCCACTGACACAGCCCTCCACCCCTCAACCACCGACTGACCCACCACTCCACACCCCCAATCACCCACTGACCCACCCCTCCACACCCCCAATCACCCACTGACCCAGCCCTCCACCCCTCAACCACCGACTGACCCACCACTCCACACCCCCAATCACCCACTGACCCTCCCCTCCACACACCGAAACAAAAAACTGACCCACCCCTCCACACCCCCAATCACCCAATGATCCACCCCTTCACACCCCCAATCACCCACTGACCCGCCCCTCCACACCCCCAATCACCCACTGACCCACCCCTCCACACCCCCAATCACCCACTGACCCACCACTCCACACCCCCAATCGCCCACAGACCCACCCCTCCACACCCCCAATCGCCCACAGACCCACCCCTCCACAACCCCACTCACCCACTGACCCACCACTCCACACCCCCAACCACCCACTGACCCACCCCTCCACACCCCCAATCACCCACTGACCCAGCCCTCCACCCCTCAACCACCGACTGACCCACCACTCCACACCCCCAATCACCCACTGACCCACCCCTCCACACCCCCAATCACCCACTGACCCAGCCCTCCACCCCTCAACCACCGACTGACCCACCACTCCACACCCCCAATCACCCACTGACCCTCCCCTCCACACACCGAAACAAAAAACTGACCCACCCCTCCACACCCCCAATCACCCAATGATCCACCCCTTCACACCCCCAATCACCCACTGACCCACCCCTCCACACCCCCAATCACCCACTGACCCACCCCTCCACACCCCCAATCACCCACTGACCCACCCCTCCACACCCCCAATCACCCACTGACCCTCCCCTCCACACACCGAAACAAAAAACTGACCCACCCCTCCACACCCCCAATCACCCAATGATCCACCCCTTCACACCCCCAATCACCCACTGACCCTCCCCTCCACACACCGAAACAAAAAACTGACCCACCCCTCCACACCCCCAATCACCCAATGATCCACCCCTTCACACCCCCAATCACCCACTGACCCGCCCCTCCACACCCCCAATCACCCACTGACCCACCCCTCCACACCCCCAATCACCCACTGACCCAGCCCTCCACCCCCCCAATCACCCACTGACCCAGCCCTCCACCCCTCAACCACCGACTGACCCACCACTCCACACCCCCAATCACCCACTGACCCACCCCTCCACACCCCCAATCACCCACTGACCCAGCCCTCCACCCCTCAACCACCGACTGACCCACCACTCCACACCCCCAATCACCCACTGACCCTCCCCTCCACACACCGAAACAAAAAACTGACCCACCCCTCCACACCCCCAATCACCCAATGATCCACCCCTTCACACCCCCAATCACCCACTGACCCGCCCCTCCACACCCCCAATCACCCACTGACCCACCCCTCCACACCCCCAATCACCCACTGACCCACCACTCCACACCCCCAATCGCCCACAGACCCACCCCTCCACAACCCCAATCGCCCACAGACCCACCCCTCCACACCCCCAATCACCCACTGACCCAGCCCTCCACCCCCCCAATCACCCACTGACCCAGCCCTCCACCCCTCAACCACCGACTGACCCACCACTCCACACCCCCAATCACCCACTGACCCACCCCTCCACACCCCCAATCACCCACTGACCCAGCCCTCCACCCCTCAACCACCGACTGACCCACCACTCCACACCCCCAATCACCCACTGACCCTCCCCTCCACACACCGAAACAAAAAACTGACCCACCCCTCCACACCCCCAATCACCCAATGATCCACCCCTTCACACCCCCAATCACCCACTGACCCGCCCCTCCACACCCCCAATCACCCACTGACCCACCCCTCCACACCCCCAATCACCCACTGACCCACCACTCCACACCCCCAATCGCCCACAGACCCACCCCTCCACAACCCCAATCGCCCACAGACCCACCCCTCCACACCCCCAATCACCCACTGACCCACCACTCCACACCCCCAATCACCCACTGACCCACCCCTCCACACCCCCAATCACCCACTGACCCAGCCCTCCACCCCTCAACCACCGACTGACCCACCACTCCACACCCCCAATCACCCACTGATCCACCCCTTCACACCCCCAATCACCCACTGACCCGCCCCTCCACACCCCCAATCACCCACTGACCCACCCCTCCACACCCCCAATCACCCACTGACCCACCACTCCACACCCCCAATCGCCCACAGACCCACCCCTCCACACCCCCAATCGCCCACAGACCCACCCCTCCACAACCCCACTCACCCACTGACCCACCACTCCACACCCCCAACCACCCACTGACCCACCACTCCACACCCCCAATCACCCACTGACCCAGCCCTCCACCCCTCAACCACCGACTGACCCACCACTCCACACCCCCAATCACCCACTGACCCACCCCTCCACACCCCCAATCACCCACTGACCCAGCCCTCCACCCCTCAACCACCGACTGACCCACCACTCCACACCCCCAATCACCCACTGATCCACCCCTTCACACCCCCAATCACCCACTGACCCGCCCCTCCACACCCCCAATCACCCACTGACCCACCCCTCCACACCCCCAATCACCCACTGACCCACCACTCCACACCCCCAATCGCCCAGAGACCCACCCCTCCACACCCCCAATCGCCCACATACCCACCCCTCCACAACCCCACTCACCCACTGACCCACCACTCCACACCCCCAACCACCCACTGACCCACCCCTCCACACCCCCAATCACCCACTGACCCACCCCTCCACACCCCCAATCACCCACTGACCCACCCCTCCACACCCCCAATCACCCACTGACCCACCTCTCCACACTCCCAACCACCACTACTTTCTCATTTCCTGTCAGAGTCACCTTGTGTACAGACACTCCTGTGCCCAGCGTCACTTTACGGACACACGATCAATCTGTGTGTAGAAGCTATCTTATGTGTTTTTTAAATTGTGTTCCTCATCGCAGTGTTTTCATTGTTTTTTTTTGGCTGCATTGGATCTGGAGTAACAATGATCTCGTTCTCCTTTACACTTGTGTACTGGAAATGGTGTTAAACAAACTTCTATCTTGAGTAATTCTGAGGTGTTGCTCTTTGGGAGGACGAACCAGGGGGAGATTTACACAAAAAGCTGAAGAATACTTGAGTTCCAGGATGGTAGGGTCATAAAGAGAGCATTGGCCTTCATAAATCAACGCAGCAGGCCAGGCAGCATCTACAGAAAGAAGCACTGCCGACGGGTCTCGGCCCGAAACGTCGACAGTTCTTCTCCCTACAGATACTGCCTGGCCTGCTGTGTTCCACCAGCATTTTGTGTGTGTGTTGCCTGAATTTCCAGCATCTGCAGCTTCTTCCCCTCTGCCATCAGGGAGGAAGTATAGGAGCCTGAAGGCACACACTCAGCAATTCAGGAACAGCTTCTTCCCCTCTGCCATCAGGGAGGAGGTACAGGAGCCTGAAGACACACACTCAACGATTCAGGAACAGCTTCTTCCACTCTGCCATCACGATTCAGGAACAGCTTCTTCCACTCTGCCATCAGGGAGGAGGTACAGGAGCCTGAAGACACACACTCAGCAATTCAGGAACAGCTTCTTCCCCTCTGCCATCAGGGAGGAGGTACAGGAGCCTGAAGACACACACTCAACGATTCAGGAACAGCTTCTTCCCCTCTGCCATCAGGGAGGAGGTACAGGAGCCTGAAGACACACACTCAGCGATTCAGGAACAGCTTCTTCCCCTCTGCCATCAGGGAGGAGGTACAGGAGCCTGAAGACACACACTCAACGATTCAGGAACAGCTTCTTCCCCTCTGCCATCAGGGAGGAGGTACAGGAGCCTGAAGACACACACTCAACGATTCAGGAACAGCTTCTTCCCCTCTGCCATCAGGGAGGAGGTACAGGAGCCTGAAGACACACACTCAGCGATTCAGGAACAGCTTCTTCCCCTCTGCCATGAGGGAGGAGGTACAGGAGCCTGAAGACACACACTCAACGATTCAGGAACAGCTTCTTCCCCTCTGCCATCAGGGAGGAGGTACAGGAGCCTGAAGACACACACTCAGCGATTCAGGAACAGCTTCTTCCCCTCTGCCATCAGGGAGGAGGTACAGGAGCCTGAAGACACACACTCAGCGATTCAGGAACAGCTTCTTCCCCTCTGCCATCAGGGAGGAGGTACAGGAGCCTGAAGACACACACTCAACGATTCAGGAACAGCTTCTTCCCCTCTGCCATCAAATTTCTGAACAATGAACCCATGCATGCAACCTCACTATCTTTTTATTTCTATTTTTGCACCCCTTATTTAACTATTTTATACGTTTATGTTTGTGTATATATACTGTATCTGTCTATTATCATGTATTACATTGAACTGCTGCTACTAAGTTAACAAATTTCATGACATATGCTGGTGATATTAAACCTGATTCTGATTCTACACACACAGACACACTCACTCACTCACTCTCACACACACACAGACATACACACACACACTCACACATACACACTCACTCTCACACACACACACACACACACAGCCACACACACACACTTCCTACTTTATAATTGATCCAAGGGAAGTTGTATCTTCATCAATCAACACCTCGAGCATTTACCGGGAAGTAACGCCTGATTTTACACTTGATGGAGAAACTCCACCTTTATATCTGCCTGGAGTATTTTAGAGAACTGCTCTGTTCTGCTGCTGTAACATCCTCTGCTCTCGGCAGGTTTACAAACTCGCTCTCCGCTCCACATGGAGAAGTACAGTACCGTGCAAAACTCTTCTATGTGTCTCAGTCTTGGTCTTACGTGTGCCTATCAGTTCTGTGCATCGCGTTCAACTTCACATTTAATCGCCAAACGCCGGAGGAACTCAGCGTCTACCAACAGTCGAGGTTTTGGGCCGAGACCCTTCCTCAGGACTGGAAAGGGAGGGGGAAAGATGCCAGAATAAAGAGTTGGGAGGAGGGGGAGGAGGAGAGCTGGAAGATGGCTGGAGAGGAAGGCATCTGAGATGAGAGGAGAGTGGACAGTAGGAGAAAGGGATACAGGGGCGCAGGGGGAGGTGATAGGCCGGTGAGAAGAGGTAAGAGGCCAGAGTGAAGAATAGAAGAAGAGGGGAGGGGGAGGGAATTTGTTTTTAAACCGGAAGGAGAAATCGATATTCATGCCATCAAGTTCGAGGCCGCCCAGACAGACTGTCCCCTTGGCACAGGAGGCGGCCACGGACCGACGCGTCGGAACGGGAATGGGAATCAAAATTTAAAAGTCCAGCCATCGGCAAGTTCCGGCTTTGGCAGATGGTGCGGAGGAGCTCTGAATGGGGGTGAAGGTGGAGGTGAACGGGCACTTGAGCCACTCGCAAGGAGGGAGATGAGTGGGCGAGGGAACCATCCCTGCGGAAAGCTGAGGCAGGGGAGGTAGAGATGTGTTTGGCGGTGGGATCCCCCGGGAGGTGGCAGAAGACTGCGGAGGATGAACGATGAGTTGGGCACGGAGACGCATGGGGTGGTAGATGAGGGCAAGAGGGACTCTATCACTGTTAAACGAAGCTGGGGTGAGCACGGATGCCCGGGAAAGCGCACAGCAGTTCCTCGTCTCGCTCTGGGTGAGCCGCAGATGAAGGCAGTCCACCTCGCCTTCCAGGGAGCAAGCACTGGAGAGCAGCACCAACAGGGATGGGGGGGGGGGAGCAGGAATGCAGCACGCACCCCACACACAAACACACTGCTCTCCACCACATCAAATCCGGCCCCTTCTCCCCTGCTCGGCTGTAACAGGCAAGGCCGCGGCATGGGGAACTGGTCTGTGCAAGAACCGAGGCCACACAGCTCCCTCGTCGTCGGTCAATGCAGCACTTTATATCACCAATGTCAAACTGGGTCAAGAAAAAACTGTTTGAGACAAACATCTGCACCGTCTGATCGTCCTGGAGAGGCAACTGTGACTGAACGGGCCGCCATCTTACCAAATGGCGCCCCAAGATTCACTTCCACGCAGGCATTTCCACAGAAAATAAAGAAATCTGCTAAACCGTCCTCAAACAAAGATTGACAAAAGTACAATGCGCAAAAGGGGACAAACCTGGCAAATAACTCCCAGAGAGGTGTGGAGGTGTGGAATGCTCTGCCTCAGAAGACGGTGGAGGCCAATTTTCTGGATGCTTTCAAGAAGGAGCTATATAGGTATCTTATGGATAGGGGAATCAAGGGATATGGGGACAAGGCAGGAACCGGGTATTGATAGTAGATGATCAGCCATGATCTCAAAATGGCAGTGCAGGCTCGAAGAGCCGAATGGTCTACTTCTGCACCTATTGTCTATAATTAAATAATATTGAGAACCTGGGCTGTGAAGCTCTGAAAGTGAGCCTGGAGGTGGTGGAATTGGCTCAGTGTTGAGGTGAGAGAAGTTCCTCGGGGTGGTCCAGGAGCCTGATGGTCGAAGGGGGATAAGTGTCCCTGAACTTGGCAGGTTTCTGTCACGGCTTCCAAAATGCTGCCAGGGTTGACAGCGGCCAACACCTGCCTTCTCTTCCTCTCCATCGAGGTCCAACTCACCGGCCACGCCAGTCCACACACGCCTGTGACGGGGAGCAGGCCGAAGACACAGGTCCTCCCCAGAGGAGATTAGTCTTAGGGTCACCAGAGACAGGGGCAGAAAGGGGCCTTTCAGCCCATCAAGTCTGCTAGCCTTTCCATCATGGCTGATTTATTACCGCTCAACCCCATTCCCCGTAACCTTTGAAGCTCCAACTAATCAAGAACCTATCAACCTTCACCTTAAGAGGATGTCCATGTAGAACAGAGATATGGAGGAATTTCTGCAGCTGGAGAGTGGATTAATGTGTGGAATTTATTGCCTCCAAAGCCATCAATAGCAATAAATTCCACACATTAATCCACTCTCCAGCTGCAGAAATTCCTCCATATCTCTGTTCTACATGGACATCCTCTATTCTGAGTTGTACCCGCTAGTCCTAGACTCTCCCACTGCAGCAAACATCCTCTCCACATCCACTCTATCTGTGTCCTCTGGTCCTAGACTCCCCCACTATAGGAAACATCCTCTACACATCCACTCTATCTGTGCCCTCTGGTCTGAGACTCCCCCACTATAGGAAACATCCTCTCCACATCCACTCTAACTGTGTCCTCTGGTCCTAGACTCCCCCACTATAGGGAACATCCTCTCCACATCCACTCTATCTGTGTCCTCTGGTCCTAGACTCTCCCACTGTAGCAAACATCCTCTCCACATCCACTCTATCTGTCCCCTCTGGTCCTAGACTCCCCACTATAGGAAACATCCTCTCCACATCCACTCTATCTGTGTCCTCTGGTCCTAGACTCCACCACTATAGGAAACATCCTCTCCACATCCACTCTATCTGTGTCCTCTGGTCCTAGACTCCCCCACTGTAGGAAACATCCTCTCCACATCGACTCTATCTGTGTCCTCTGGTCCTGGACTCCCCCACTATAGGAAACATCCTCTCCACATCCACTCTATCTGTGCCCTCTGGTCCCAGACCCCCACTATAGGAAACATCCTCTCCACATCCACTCTATCTGTGTCCTCTGGTCCTGGACTCCCCCACTATAGGAAACATCCTCTCCACATCCACTCTACCTGTGTCCTCTGGTCCTAGACTCCCCCAGTATAGGAAACATCCTCTCCACATCCACTCTACCTGTGTCCTCTGGTCCTAGACTCCCCCACTATAGGAAACATCCTCTCCACATCCACTCTATCTGTGTCCTCTGGTTCTAGACTCCCTCACTATAGGAAACGTCCTTTCCACATCCACTCTATCTGTGTCCTCTGGTCCTAGACTCCCCCACTATAGGAAACATCCTCTCCACATCCACTCTATCTGTGTCCTCTGGTCCTAGACTCCCCCACTATAGGAAACATCCTCTCCACACCCAGTCTATCTGTGTCCTCTGGTCCTAGACTCCCACACTATAGGAAACATCCTCTCCACATCCACTCTATCTGTGTCCTCTGGTCCTAGACTCCCCCACTATAGGAAACATCCTCTCCACATCCACTCTATCTGTGTCCTCTGGTCCTAGACTCCCTCACTATAGGAAACGTCCTCTCCACATCCACTCTATCTGTGTCCTCTGGTCCTAGACTCCCCCACTATAGGAAACATCCTCTCCACATCCACTCTATCTGTGTCCTCTGGTCCTAGACTCCCCCACTATAGGAAACATCCTCTCCACGTCCACTCTATCTGTGTCCTCTGGTCCTAGACTCCCCCACTATAGGAAACATCCTCTCCACATCCACTCTATCTGTGTCCTCTGGTCCTAGACTCCCCCACTACAGGAAACATCATCTCCACATCCACTCTATCTGGGAGAAGAAGTTTTTCCTTAACTCTGTCCTAAATGACCTACCCCTTATTCTCAAACCATGCCCTCTGATACTGGACTCTCCCAGCATCTGGAACATATTTCCTGCCTCTATCTTGTCCAATCCCTTAATAATCTTATATGTTGCAATCAGATCCCCTCTCAATCTCCTTAATTCCAGCGTGTACAAGCCCAGTCTCTCTAACCTCTCTGCGTAAGACAGTCCAGACATCCCAGGAATTAACCTCGTGAATCTACGCTGTACTTCCTCTACAGCCAGGATGTCCTTCCTTAACCCTGGAGACCAAAACTGTACACAATACTCCAGGTGTGGTCTCACCAGGGCTCTGTACAAATGCAAGAGGATTTCCTTGCTCTTGTACTCAATTCCCTTTGTAATAAAGGCCAACATTCCATTAGCCTTCTTCACTGCCTGCTGCACTTGCTCATTCACCTTCAGTGACCGATGAACAAGGACTCCTAGATCTCTTTGTATTTCTCCCTTACTTAACTCTACACCGTTCAGATAATAATCTACCTTCCTGTTCTTACTCCCAAAGAGTTCTTACTCACATTAAATGCCATCCGCCAAGTATCTGCCCACTCACCCAGCCTATCCAAGTCACCCTGAATTCTCCTAACATCCTCATCACATGTCACACTGCCACCCAGCTTAGTATCATCAGCAAACTTGCTGATGTTATTCCCAATGCCTTCAGCTAAATCGTTGACGTAAATCGTAAACAGCTGTGGTCCCAATACCGAGCCCTGTGGCACCCCACTAGTCACCACCTGCCATTCCGAGAAACACCCATTCACCGCTACCCTTTGCTTTCTATCTGCCAACCAGTTTTCTATCCATGTCAATGTCTTCCCCCCGATGCCCTGAGCTGGGAATTTACCCACCAATCTCCTATGTGGGACCTTATCAAATGCCTTCTGAAAATCGAGGTACACTACATCCACTGGATCTCCCTTGTCTAAATTCTGTTAACACCATGGCCCTGAAAATCATTGTCTCGTTTTTACTGTGTACTGTACATAGCAGTTATGGTCGAAATGACAATTAAAAAGTGACTTGACAATCACTGGTTCCCCTTGTCAAATGGTCCCTTCCCCACTGATCTCCCTCCCTCAAGCGGAAACAGGTGCTACACCTGCCCCTTCGCCTGCTCCCTCGGCCCCAAGCCGTCCTCCCAGGTGAGGCGACACTCCACCTGCAAGTCTGCGGGGGTCACCGGCCACTTCCGGCTCGACATCAGCGGGCTTCCTCTCACATTCCAAAGACGTACAGGTCAGGGTCAGTAAGCCGTAGACGTGGTATGTTTGCACCGGAAGTTCGGCGACACTTGCCTGGGCCGACTCAACAAACCCGTAGAATAACGTAGTCGTGTAGTAGGCTTCTGTTAGTATCGATAGACCATGGAAAGCTTCAAGGGCGCAGGCCTGGGCAGGGTTTTTTTTATATGGAAGACCGGCAGTTGCCCAGGCTGCAAGTCTCCCCTCTCCACGCCACTGATGTTGGCCAAGGGAAGGGCACTAGGACCCATACAGCTTGGCACCGGTGTCGTCGCAGAGCAATGTGTGGTTTAGTGCCTTGCTCAAGGACACAACTCACTGCCTCAGCTCAGGCTCGAACCAGCGACCTTCAGATCACTAGACCGACACCTTAACCACTCGGCCACGCGCCAACACTGCGGAATAATAGCCATTCACAAAGACGAGAAAACCTACAGAAGCTGGAAATCCGAGCAACACACACACACACAAAGTGCTGGAGGAACTCAGCAGGCCAGGCAGCATCTGTGGAAAAGAGTCGACGTTTTGCCCCCAGACCCTTTGGCAGGACTGAAATATTTACCCTAACAGAATCAATGAAAGACTGCACCAACTTGGACGTTCAACCAGAGCACAGGAGACGACCAACGGCACAAATACGAGAAGAAGGAAATAATGACAAATAACAATAAAGAAGCAACAAGTATTGAGAACCCAAGACGAAGAGTCCTTGAAAGTGAGTCCGTAGGCAGATGCAACAGACGGGTACTTTACCGATCCCCTCAAAAAATTGCCGTGTCGCAGTAGCAATGCAAGTGCGCAGGTGTACAATTATTAGAAGGGAAATAAGAATGAAAAAATAAGTTACCTTAAAAATAAGATGTACAAGATTTACAAGTCAAAGGTGACAAGATCACCTCCCACGGCGAAAGGTCATAACATGGAAACATAGAAAATAGGTGCAGGAGCAGACCATTCGGCCCTTCGAGCCTGCACCGCCATTCAGTATGATCATGGCTGATCATCCAACTCAGAACCCTATACCTGCTTTCTCTCCATACCCCCGATCCCTTTAGCCACAAGGGCCACATCTAACTTCCTCTTAATTATAGCCAATGAACCGGCCTCAACTGTTTCCTGTGGCAGAGAATTCCACAGATTCACCACTCTCTGTGTGAAGAAGTTTTTCCTCATCTCGGTCCTAAAAGGCTCCCCCTTTATCCTTAAACTGTGACCCCTCGTTCTGGACTTCCCCAACATCGGAAACAATCTTCCTGCACCTAGCCTGTCCAATCCCTTTAGAATTTGATAGGTTGACTCATTATGGAGCCTAATGGCCGAGGGTAAGAGTGACCTCATATATCGCTTCTTGGAGCAGCGCAGTTGTCTCAGTCTGTTACTGAATGCTCCTCCGTTCGGCCAAGGTAGCATTTCACTGCCTGTGTTGACGTCGAGCAGAACTTTAATCTCATTTATTTCTCCCAGCCTCTCCTTTCTCCGGGGAAGGTCCTTTTCTTCGCCCGTTCTCTAACTCTTAACCAGAGATCCAGCACAGTCGACGAGCCCTGCCAGGCCAGCGAGACCGCCTGCGACCGATGAACTGACCAGCCGGTACGCCTTTGGAACGCGGGAGGTAACCGGTGTGCCGGGGGGAAACCGGCGCGGGCACGCCGAGGACCGACGGTCTCCTTGCGGCCCGCGGCGGGAACCGGACCCAGGTCGCTGGCGCGGCGGCATAGTGCTGCCGTCTGCCTTCTCCATCCGACGCCCCGCGACGGACGGACACGTCCAACAGGCTACCCCTGTTCTCGCCGAGCGCCCGGAGCTTTTCCATGCCGTTTCTGAAATTGGCGGCGCCTGGCGCAGGGGAACCGGGGGCCACGCCGGCCCTGTGCTTTCGACACACGACAATCAAATGCAAGGACGCATACATGGTCCCTCGCTTTAAGGCGGAGAGCATGGAAGATCTGCTCAGCGGCCACTTTATTAGGCACGCCCTCCTGTACCCCCACTCATTAATGCAAATACTGGGGGGGAGGGGTGACTGATAAGTTTGTGGCCTAAGATAGAAGGAGTCAATTTTAGAAAACCTAGCACATTTATTTTTCAACATGGTCCCCTCCTAAATTTACACACTTAGTCCAGTGGTCATGGAGCATACGGATCTTGGACCTCCAGAAAGTGTCCACAGATGGATGATTGATAAGTTTGTAGAAGGAGATGAGTTATACAGCTCTCGTTACAGGCACGTGCAGTTCAACGCTTTGAGTGATCAGGCAGAAAGTTTGAAGTTAATAACCCATCTCTTTCTATCGTAGGCCACAGACTTATCAATCACCCCCCTGATGAGTTACTAACTTCAAACTTTCTGAACTGGGGAGAGTTTAAACTAGAATTGTTGGAGTGTGGGAACCAAACTGAAGTGACTGAGGAAGAGGCAGTTGGCTCACAAATAGAGAAAGCTTGGAGACAGTGCGAGAGGGAGGATAGGCAGGTGACAGAGAAGGGACACGCTCAGGCCAGTGGTTTGAGATGTGTCTGTTTTAATGCAAGAAGCATCATGAACAAAGCGGATGAGCTAAGAGTGGATCAGTACTTGGAGCTGTGATGTTGTGGCCATTACAGAGACTCCGATGGCTCTGGGACAGGAATGGTTACTTCAAGTGCCGGGTTTTAGACGTAAAAGGGGGGGGGGGTTCTTCTTTTCCTTTGTTGCTGTGTATGTAATCAAAAGGGCTTTGTTTTGTTAACTAGCAGGAATGTTTCTTTGTTGCGAGAGAGTGCTGGGAGAATTGTATTCCTTTGTAAACCAAATGGGGATTAATGTTCTTTCTTCTGAGTCTGTAAGCGGTTGTTGATGGGCTGTTGGGGAGATCGGCGCAAGGGGGTCGAGAGAGAGGACGCAATGCTGTAAGCTGGGCGAGGATCGGACCCCAAGCGGGGGTCCAAGGCCAGGAGGTACTCCGAGGAGAGGAGACGAAGATAGATGTGCTTGGTTGACCACTCGGAGGGTCCTGAGCTGCGAGTCGAGGAGTTCGGAGGGGATCGAATGGTGGCCAGAAGACTTCAGTAATTGAGCTCCAACGGCTGTGCACGAAGTGGTTTGGACTTTGATAAGTTTGGCGCCTTTTCTTTATTTATCTCTTCATATATACTGTATCATTATTAATCACTTAGTTATAGTAACCTTTATAAATTGTACTCATTTAATCGCATATGGTGTACTGTCTGTTTTTGGGCGAGGCGGGGACATCACACAGCATCCACACCAGCTGATTACCCAGTTTGGCGGGGCCGAAGGCTGCTCCCCCCAGACGAAACGAGCTGAGCGAGCCTGAGGCGACCCAAGGGGTTACATTGTGGGGTGCTCGTCCGGGGTTGATTTCTGTGGAAGCTGTTCGAGTGCCGGGTTTTAGATGTTTCAGAAAGGACAGGGAGGGAGGTAAAAGAGGTGGGGGTGTGGCACCGTTGATCAGAGATAGTGCCACGGCTGCAGAAAAGGAGGAAGTCACGGAGGGATTGTCTATGGAGTCTCTGTGGGTGAAAATTAGGAACAGGAAGGGGTCAATAACTCTACTGGGTGTTTTTTAAAGACCACCCATAGTAACGGGGACATCGGGGGGCAGATAGGGAGACAGATTCTAACACTATACTATACCCACTAACACTAACACTACATACACTTTTACTGGTGTACACTAAGATATACTAACTATTACTGGTGACAGATACTTATACTAACACACTAATACTGGTGTAACACACTAACTCTATACATCATTACTGGTGTGAACACACCATCACTACAAATGATTACTGGTGTAACACACTGATACTATACACATGATTACTGGTATCAGACACTTACACTATACATACCAATACTGGTGTAACACACTAACAATATACTCATGATTTACAAGTATAACACACTAACACGACACACACTATTACTAGTAACAGACACTTACACTATACACGCTAATAATGGCATAACACACAAACACTATACACAATATTACTGGTATACTAACACTATACACACGATTACAGGTGTAACACACTAACACTATACACACTATTACTGGTATCAGACACTTACACTATACACATGATTACTGTTGTACACACGATTACTGGTGTGGCACACTAACACTGTACACACTATTACTGGTGTACACACTAACTCTATATACATGATTACTGGTGTGAACACACCATCACTGCACATGAATACTGGTGTAACACACTAACACTATATACACAATTCCTGGTGTAACACATTAACAGTACGCACACGATGACTGGTATAAGTCGGCTGATAACAGTTTGCTCTCCCTATCAACTGGACGTACCATTGTTTTCCCGACCCATTTCCATCAATATCCGCAGTGCAGGGGACAGGTTGCCTCTCACATTCTGGAGGGCAAATTGAGAATTAATTGGCCAGTTACAGAGTCACGCAAGCCAGATTTCCTGGGGTTCTCCTTTTTAACCGTTTCTTCCCCTTGCTCTCGGGGGCCGGAGACAGCCCCAGAAACAAGCCAGGAACCTGCTCATGCCTTAGGCAGGTAGGGTTGACAGTCCATGAGGGATGAACCTGTCACTCTCTGCCCAACCCTCTCTCCAGCAGACACTCTTGGACGTATTTCAGCTATGGCGGTGATAAGGCTTACGGAATGATTGCTTTTATTAGTCCAGGGATTGAGTTCAAAAGGCTATATTGTAATTTTATAGAACTCTGGTTAGGCCACATCTGAGTGTTGCGTACCGTTCCGGTCGCCCCTCTAGAGGAAGGATGTTGAGGCTTTGGAGAGGGTGCAGAAGAGGTCGAGAGGGCGTGTGCTATCACAGGAGGCTGGACAAACTTGTGTTGTTTCCTCTGGAGCGGCGGAGGGAGAGGGGAGATCTGATGGAGGTTTATAAGATTATGAGAGGTGTAGATAGAGTGGACAGGGAGAATCTGTTTCCCAGGGTTGAAACGTCCAATACCAGAGGGCTTGTATTGAAGGTGAGAGTGGGTAGATGCAAGGGGGATGTGAGGGGTAAGTTTTTTTTTAAAACTCAGAGAGTGGAGGATGCCTGGTGGGGGCAAACACATTCGAGGCTTTTATGAGACGTTTGGATTGGCACACGGATGTGAGGGAGATGGAGGGATGTGGACATGATGCAGGGAGGAGGGATCAGTGTTTGGGTGTCTTTGATTTGATTTTTAGCTGGGCCAGCACAACATTGTGGGCCGAATGGCCTGTTCCTGAGCTGTACGCTTCTGTGTTTAATGGAGCCGTAGACCCTGGAAATGGGCCATTCGGCCCAACTATTTTCTGCTAACCCAGCTGCCCAGGTAGGTTAGTTCCACTTGGCGGTGGGTGGCAGATGCTGTATTGTATCCCTGCTGTCTGTGTAACCTTCATTTCCCACTTCGTCCACGCTTCTGGAGAGAAAGGGAACAGCGGCCCACCCCTCCCTGCCAGAGAGCGCAGCCGAAGGGAGCCGCTCCCTCAGGAGAGTACCATCCATCGTCCTCATCATCCAGCCACGCTCTCTCCTCGCTGCTGCCATCAGAAGAGAGGTTCAGGAGCCCCAAGACCCACACCACCAGGTTCAGGGACAGTTATTACCCCTCAACCATCAGGAAGGAGGTACAGGAGCCTCAGGTCCCACACCATTGGGTTCAGGAACAGTTATTACCCCTCAACCATCAGGAAGGAGGAACAGAAACTGTTCCTGAACCTGGTGGTGTGGGTCCTGAGGCTCCTGTACCTCCTTCCTGATGGTTGAGGGGTAATAACTGTTCCTGAACCTGGTGGTGTGGGTCCTGAGGCTCCTGTACCTCCTTCCTGATGGTTGAGGAGTAATAACTGTTCTTGAACCTGGTGGTGTGGGTCCTGAGGCTCCTGTACCTCCTTCCTGATGGTTGAGGGGGTAATAACTGTTTCTGAGCCTTGTGGTGTGGGTCCTGAGGCTCCTGTACCCCCTTCCTGATGGCAGCAGCGAGAAGAGAGCATGGCCTGGGTGGGGGCGTCGCTGACGATGGATGGTGCTTTCCCGCCACAGTGTCTCCTGTCAATGTGCTCTGTGGTGGGGAGGGCCGCTTTTTGCAGGATTCTCCGTTCCCAAAGCAGGGTGCGATGCAGCCGGTTATGTGAGAGATGTAACATGGACAACAGGAGGAGTGGAGGGACTGGAGGGAGTGGAGGGAGTCTACCTAAGCTTTGCCATCTCGAGACCTACCAAGACGTAGCTCAGATGAAAGTGATGGAAGCAAGCAGACAGAATCAGACGAGGTTGAGGTGAGCGAATCTGAGTAAAGGAAAGAAGGACAGTCAGTCAGCCCGCGAAGCCTTCCACCCTACCATGCCCTCTCGGCCTCTGAAACTCGGATTCCGCAGGAACCCCCCACGCCGGAGCAGAGCTGTGGAGAACCAGCCCTCCCCTACACTCGGAGTCCACAGGACAGACCCTGCAGACGCCAGCGATACCGAGCCCGAGGCGGCGGGCGCGACTCTGTCCCCTTGGGGTGGGGAGGGGAGGGGGTCGGAGGTCAGTGTTCCCTCCCGGTGACCCTCTGTCTGGAGTCTGTGCGTCCTCCCCCCCACCCCCGCCACCACCTGCGTTCCTGCCGGCCGCGACGGTCTGCCCCCGCGGTCCGACAACGTGCCGGTCAGTCGGCTAATCGCTCGTTGTAAATTGTCCCGTGATGTGGCTGGGGTTAAAACCGGGGTGTCGCTGGGTCGAGGGGCCAGAAGGGCCCGTTCAACACGGTATCTCTAAACCGACAGACAAACGGATAGACACATAGAGATATAGACAGACAGACAAACAGATAGACACTTAGAGATATAGACAGACAGACAGACAGATAGACACTTAGAGATATAGACAGACAGACAGACACATAGACACTTAGAGATATAGACAGACAGACAGACAGATAGACACTTAGATAGACAGAGAGATAGATAGACGGATAGATGAATAGACAGATAGGCAAATAGATAGGCAGATAGATAAATAAATGGATAGACAGACGGATAGAAATAAAGACAGATATATAGATTGATAGATGGCTAGACAGATAGAAAGACCGACAGATAGACAGAGACAGGTAGATAAGAAGATGGAGGGATTGATAGATAAAATAAAATCTTTTCAGAGTAACATCTGAGGTAAACCTAACCCTCAGAGCAGGACTCAAACCTGTGCAGAGAGGCCTAGATCAAGTGGACGTGGAGAGGATGTTTCCTATAGTGGGGGAGTCTAGGACCAGAGGACACAGATAGAGTGGATGTGGAGAGGGTGTTTCCTATAGTGGGGGAGTCTAGGACCAGAGGACACAGATAGAGTGGATGTGCAGAGGATGTTTCCTATAGTGGGGGAGTCTAGGACCAGAGGGCACAGATAGAGTGGATGTGGAGAGGATGTTTCCTATAGTGGGGGAGTCTAGGACCAGAGGACACAGACAGAGTGGATGTGGAGAGGTTGTTTCCTATAGTGGGGAAGTCTAGGACCAGAGGGCACAGATAGAGTGGATGTGCAGAGGATGTTTCCTATAGTCGGGGAGTCTAGGACCAGAGGACACAGATAGTCGATGTGGAGAGGATGTTTCCCATAGTGGGGGAGTCTAGGACCAGAGGACACAGATAGAGTGGATGTGGAGAGGATGATTCCTGCAGTGGGGGAGTCTAGGACCAGAGGACACAGATAGAGCGGACGTGGAGAGGATGTTTCCTATAGTGGGGGAGTCTAGGACTTCAGCTTCAGAATAGAGATGAGGAGGAATTAGACAGAGGGTGATGAATCCTCGTGGAATTCATTGTCACAGACGGCTGTGGAGGCCGAGTCACTGGGTGCATTGAAAGCAGAGGCTGATAGGTTCTTGATTAGTCGGGGTGCCAAAGGTTTCGAGGGAAGACAGGAGAACGGGACAGAGAGGGATAATGAATCAGCCATGGAGTAGAAGACCCGATCGGCCAAATGGCATTTCTACTGTGAGCTCCTTCAGTCTTTATAATCTGGTTTTTAACCTTGAAGACCGAGTTGTGATCAACTGATCAAGTTGTGTTGCTCAAGAAAAGTCGGTAAAAAGTTAATTTAAAAAAAAGTGACACCTGCACTCCGTCGAACGCACTGCTGATTGTGACTCCAGGCGAGGGTTTAGCAAGAACAGCCGCGTGCACTTTGGAAAACAACAGAGCCTGCGGAGCAGAAACTCAAGGGATTTTGCGGGTGCTGGAAATCCAGAGCAACACACACGCACACTCACACACAGACACAACACACACACACACGCACAGACACAACACACACACACACACGCACAGACTAACACACACACGCACGCACACACACACACACATGCACACACACACACACACACACAGACACACACACACTCACACAGAGACACACACACACAGACACATACACACACACACGCGCACACACACAGACACACACACAGACACAGACACTCACACACACAGAGACACTCACAGACACAGACAGACGCGCACACACACACAGACACTCACACAAACACAGACACACACAAACACAGACACAGACACACACAGACACAGACACACACACACACACACAGACATACAGACACACACACACACACAGACACTCACACACACACGATGCTGGAGGAACTCAGCAGGTCAGACAGCATCCAGGGAGAGGAATAAGCTGCCGATGTTTCGTGTTGACTGAACTGGAAAGGAACGGGGAAGGCGCCAGAACGTATTACTTTCTGAGCCGTTTGGAGGCTCTGGAATCCCGATTGGACCACGCACACCGCCCGTCGGTTCTGGGATCAGAGCAGCTAGCTTTCTCGGGACTGCGACGCGGGCGGCGTCTCGCCAAGTTGCCAAACGCAGGGTTGGAGTGGGTTGGGGGGAAGAAGGGAGCGCGTGTGCCTCGCGATTGTACCCTGCCGGGCGAAATGACTCCAACCTGAGCCCCCGCAGCGGTTCGCGGCACCAGAGATCGTTGGTTCGATTCCCATCACTGCCCGCAAGGGGTCTGTACGTTCTCCCCGTGACTGCGTGGAATCCCCCCCCCCCCCGCTGCGTTTTCCTCCCACACTCCAAATGTGTTTGGTTAGGGTTCGCAAGTTGGCGAGGGGAGTCACTACCGTTGGTGCCGGTGTGCGGCCATTATCGCAAATGACTCGTTTCCCCCCCCCCCCCCCCCCCGTCTTTTCCCGTGGGCCCAGAGGAGACCAAACACGTCCATCCTGAAGGCCGGGCCTGAATCCAACACGGAGCACGGCAAGTTTACAGGGGCCGAGCTGCGAACCGCAGCTCCTGGGCATGGAGCACACCGCCAAATCTTCCACCGCAGCTGGGGAGGTTTATCGATGAAGATTTGACGTACGAGGCAGGGGTGGAGATAGGTCTCTACCGAGGGAGGTGTGAGGCGCTCCTTCCCTCCGCTAGCCTGCAGGTCACCCTTGGGCGAGGGGTGGCACCCAGATCAGGTGAAACCGTGGGGGCAGGTGGTGGACGGTCGTACGAGCAGCCGGTGCAGATCACAAGTCCTGGTGATGTGACCACTGACGCCAGGCAGACAATCTCTGAAGAGTATTGATAATGGCCGGGGGGGGGGGGGGGGGTCACCCGTCTTGTAAAGACACTGCCCCAGAAGAAGGCAAATGGCAAACCCCCTCTGTTGAAAAAAATTTGCCAAGAACAATCATGGTCAAAGGCCGAGATCGCCCGTGTCGAACGACTTGGCGCGTAATGATGACGTCACAGGACACGGCACGTGATGATGACGGTGTTAAACACGGGAGATTCTGCAGAGGCTGGAAAACTTCAACACTCGCAAAATGCCGGAGGGGCTCAGCGGGTCGGGCGGCATCTGTGGAGGGGAACAAACGGTCGGCGTCTCGGGCCGAGACCCTTCGCCGGGTCTGGAAAGGAAAGGGGGAGGGTGGAAGGAGCAGCTCAGGAGTCACTACACCGACTACACTAGGAACCTACCCTCACACTCGAGGTCTTCTTCAGTCTTGATGACATCGGCCACTGTGGGTCCTGTTGTGGTTTAAAGCAGGAGATTAATCATTTGAACTGAGCTGATAGAGCACAGGAGTGGGCCATTCGGCCCACAGTGTTGTGCTGGACCGGCTAAACAGCAAATCGAAAATACCCAAACATTGATCCCTCCTCCCTACACCATGTCCGTATCCCTCCATCTCCCTCATGTCCATGTACCGATCCAAATGTCTCTCAAAAGCCTCGAACGTATTTGCCTCTACCACGCCGGGCATCCATCACTCACCCCTCACATCCCCCTTGAGCCTACCCACCTCTCACCTTCAATGCAGGCCCTCTGGTGTTAAGGTATTTCAACCCTGGGAAACCGATAATCCCTGTCCACTCTATCGAAGCCTCTCATCATCTTGAAAACCTCCGTCACGTCTCCCCTCGGCCTCCGCCGCTCCAGAGAAAACAGCCCAAGTTTGTCCAGCCTCCGTGATAACACATGTCCTCTAAACCAGGCAGAGTCCTGGTAAACCTCTCCTGCCCCCCTCTCCAAGGCCCCAACGTCCTTCCTATAAAGGGGGCAACCAGAACAGTCCTGAAAGGGGGCAATACTGCAGACGTGGCCTGACTGGAGTTTTATAAAGTTGCCAACCTCATCCTAACCCTGATGAAATCAATATTTCAGCTGAGTGGCCACCTCAATAAGACACACAAGAGATTCTGCAGATGCAGGAAATCCAGAGCAACACACTCATACACAGGCAAAATAATAATAATAATAATAAATAATTAAGCAATAAATATTGAGAACATGAGATGAAGAGTCCATAGATTGTGGGAACAGTTCAGAGTTGGTGTGAGTGACGTTATCCCCTCTGGTTCAGGAGACTGATGGTTGAGGGGGTAATAACTGTTCCTGAACCTGGTGGTGTGGGTCCTGAGGCTCCTGTACCTCCTTCCTGATGGTTGTGGGGTAATAACTGTTCCTGAACCTGGTGGTGTGGGTCCTGAGGCTCCTGTACCTCCTTCCTGATGGTTGAGGGGTAATAACTGTTCCTGAACCTGGTGGTGTGGGACCTGAGGCTCCTGTACCTCCTTCCTGATGGTTGTGGGGTAATAACTGTTCCTGAACCTGGTGGTGTGGGACCTGAGGCTCCTGTACCTCCTTCCTGATGGTTGAGGTGGTAATAACTGTTCCTGAACCTTGTGCTGTGGGACCTGAGGCTCCTGTACCTCCTTCCTGATGGGTGAGGGGTAATAACTGTTCCTGAACCTGGTGGTGTGGATCCTGAGGCTCCTGTACCTCCTTCCTGATGGGTGAGGGGTAATAACTGTTCCTGAACCTGGTGGTGTGGGTCCTGAGGCTCCTGTACCTCCTTCCTGATGGGTGAGGGGTAATAACTGTTCCTGAGCCTGGTGGTGTGGGTCCTGAGGCTCCTGTACCTCCTTCCTGATGGTTGAGGGGTAATAACTGTTCCTGAACCTGGTGGTGTGGGTCCTGAGGCTCCTGTACCTCCTTCCTGATGGTTGAGGTGGTAATAACTGTTCCTGAACCTTGTGGTGTGGGACCTGAGGCTCCTGTACCTCCTTCCTGATGGGTGAGGGGTAATAACTGTTCCTGAACCTGGTGGTGTTTGACCTGAGGCTCCTGTACCTCCTTCCTGATGGTTGAGGGGTAATAACTGTTCCTGAACCTGGTGGTGTGGGACCTGAGGCTCCTGTACCTCCTTCCTGATGGTTGAGGTGGTAATAACTGTTCCTGAACCTTGTGGTGTGGGACCTGAGGCTCCTGTACCTCCTTCCTGATGGGTGAGGGGTAATAACTGTTCCTGAACCTGGTGGTGTGGATCCTGAGGCTCCTGTACCTCCTTCCTGATGGGTGAGGGGTAATAACTGTTCCTGAACCTGGTGGTGTGGGTCCTGAGGCACCTGTACCTCCTTCCTGATGGGTGAGGGGTAATAACTGTTCCTGAACCTGGTGGTATGAGTCCTGAGGCTCCTGTACCTCCTTCCTGATGGTTGAGGGGTAATAACTGTTCCTGAACCTGGTGGTGTGGGACCTGAGGCTCCTGTACCTCCTTCCTGATGGTTGAGGTGGTAATAACTGTTCCTGAACCTTGTGGTGTGGGACCTGAGGCTCCTGTACCTCCTTCCTGATGGGTGAGGGGTAATAACTGTTCCTGAACCTGGTGGTGTTTGACCTGAGGCTCCTGTACCTCCTTCCTGATGGTTGAGGGGTAATAACTGTTCCTGAACCTGGTGGTGTGGGACCTGAGGCTCCTGTACCTCCTTCCTGATGGTTGAGGTGGTAATAACTGTTCCTGAACCTTGTGGTGTGGGACCTGAGGCTCCTGTACCTCCTTCCTGATGGGTGAGGGGTAATAACTGTTCCTGAACCTGGTGGTGTGGATCCTGAGGCTCCTGTACCTCCTTCCTGATGGTTGAGGGGTAATAACTGTTCCTGAACCTGGTGGTGTGGGTCCTGAGGCTCCTGTACCTCCTTCCTGATGATTGAGGGCGTAATAACCATTACTGAAGTTAGTGGTGTGAGTCCTGAGGCTCCTGTACCTCCTTCCTGATGGTTGAGGGGTAATAACTGTTCCTGAACCTGGTGGTGTGGGTCCTGAGGCTCCTGTACCTCCTTCCTGATGGTTGAGGGGTAATAACCGTTACTGAACTTGGTGGTGTGGGTCCTGAGGCTCCTGTGCCTCCTTCCTGATGGTTGAGGGGTAATAAATGTTCCTGAACCTGGTGGTGTGGGTCCTGAGGCTCCTGTGCCTCCTTCCTGATGGTTGAGGGGTAATAACTGTTACTGACGTTGGTGGTGTGAGTCCTGAGGCTCCTGTACCTCCTTCCTGATGGTTGAGGGGTAATAACTGTCCCTGAACCTGGTGGTGTGGGTCCTGAGGCGCCTGTACCTCCTTCCTGATGGTTGAGGGGTAATAAATGTTCCTGAACCTGGTGGTGTGGGTCCTGAGGCTCCTGTCCCTCCTTCCTGATGGTTGAGGGGTAATAACTGTTACTGAAGTTGGTGGTGTGAGTCCTGAGGCTCCTGTACCTCCTTCCTGATGGTTGAGGGGTAATAACTGTTCCAGAACCTGGTGGTGTGGGTCCTGAGGCTCCTGTACCTCCTTCCTGATGGTTGAGGGGTGATAACTGTTCCTGAACCTGGTGGTGTGAGTCCTGAGGCTCCTGTACCTCCTTCCTGATGGTTGAGGGGTAATAACTGTTCCTGAACCTGGTGGTGTGGGTCCTGAGGCTCCTGTACCTCCTTCCTGATGATTGAGGGCGTAATAACCATTACTGAAGTTAGTGGTGTGAGTCCTGAGGCTCCTGTACCTCCTTCCTGATGGTTGAGGGGTAATAACTGTTCCTGAACCTGGTGGTGTGGGTCCTGAGGCTCCTGTGCCTCCTTCCTGATGGTTGAGGGGTAATAAATGTTCCTGAACCTGGTGGTGTGGGTCCTGAGGCTCCTGTGCCTCCTTCCTGATGGTTGAGGGGTAATAACTGTTACTGACGTTGGTGGTGTGAGTCCTGAGGCTCCTGTACCTCCTTCCTGATGGTTGAGGGGTAATAACTGTCCCTGAACCTGGTGGTGTGGGTCCTGAGGCGCCTGTACCTCCTTCCTGATGGTTGAGGGGTAATAAATGTTCCTGAACCTGGTGGTGTGGGTCCTGAGGCTCCTGTCCCTCCTTCCTGATGGTTGAGGGGTAATAACTGTTACTGAAGTTGGTGGTGTGAGTCCTGAGGCTCCTGTACCTCCTTCCTGATGGTTGAGGGGTAATAACTGTTCCAGAACCTGGTGGTGTGGGTCCTGAGGCTCCTGTACCTCCTTCCTGATGGTTGAGGGGTGATAACTGTTCCTGAACCTGGTGGTGTGAGTCCTGAGGCTCCTGTACCTCCTTCCTGATGGTTGAGGGGGTAATAACTGTTCCTGAACTTGGTGGTGTGGGTCATGAGGCTCCTGTACCTCCTTCCTGATGGTTGAGGGGGTAATAACTGTTCCTGAACTTGGTGGTGTGGGTCATGAGGCTCCTGTACCTCCTTCCTGATGGTTGATGGGTAATAACTGTTCCTGAATCTGGTGGTGTGGGTCCTGAGTCTCCTGTGCCTCTTCCCTGATGGTTGAGGGGTAATAACTGTTCCTGAACCTGGTGGTATGGGACCTGAGGCTCCTGTACCGCCCTTCCTGATGGTTGAGGGGTAATAACTGTTCCTGAACCTGGTGGTGTGAGTCCTGAGGCTCCTGTACCTCCTTCCTGATGGTTGAGGGGGTAATAACTGTTCCTGAACTTGGTGGTGTGGGTCATGAGGCTCCTGTACCTCCTTCCTGATGGTTGAGCGGTAATAACCGTTACTGAACTTGGTGGTGTGGGTCCTGAGGCTCCTGTACCTCCTTCCTGATGGTTGAGGGGTGATAACTGTTCCTGAACTTGGTGGTGTGGGGCCTGTGGCTCCTGTACCTCCTTCCTGATGGTTGAGGGGTAATAACTGTTCCTGAACCTGGTGGTGCGGGTCTTGAGGCTCCTGTACCTCCTTCCTGATGGTTGAGGGGTGATAACTGTTCCTGAACCTGGTGGTGTGAGTCCTGAGGCTCCTGTACCTCCTTCCTGATGGTTGAGGGGGTAATAACTGTTCCTGAACTTGGTGGTGTGGGTCATGAGGCTCCTGTACCTCCTTCCTGATGGTTGATGGGTAATAACTGTTCCTGAATCTGGTGGTGTGGGTCCTGAGTCTCCTGTGCCTCTTCCCTGATGGTTGAGGGGTAATAACTGTTCCTGAACCTGGTGGTATGGGACCTGAGGCTCCTGTACCCCCCTTCCTGATGGTTGAGGGGTAATAACTGTTCCTGAACTTGGTGGTGTGGGTCCTGAGTCTCCTGTGCCTCTTCCCTGATGGTTGAGGGGTAATAACTGTTCCTGAACCTGGTGGTATGGGACCTGAGGCTCCTGTACCCCCCTTCCTGATGGTTGAGGGGTAATAACTGTTCCTGAACCTGGTGGTGTGGGTCCTGAGGCTCCTGTACCTCCTTCCTGATGGTTGAGGGGGTAATAACTGTTTCTGAGCCTTGTGGTGTGAGTTCTGAGGCTCCTGTACCTCCTTCCTGATGGTTGAGGGGTAATAACTGTTCCTGAACGTGGTGGTGTGGGTCCAGAGGCTCTTGTACCTCCTTCCTGATGGTTCTGGGGTAATAACTGTTCCTGAACCTGGTCGTGTAGGTCCTGAGGCTACTGTGCCTCCTTCCTGATGGTTGAGGGGTAATAACTGTTCCTGAACCTGGTGGTGTGGGTCCTGAGGCTCCTGTACCTCCTTCCGCCTGGCTGAGAGCGTAAGAACCGGGCTGACCCACCGGCTGGAGGGCTCACCGGTGTCTTTAACCTCGCACTGGGGCTGTCTGAGGAAGCCACCTACCGCAGCAGCGACACCCTCTCACTCGACCGAGCAGCCAGGCACCCCGCTTTCTGAAGGTTCACCCGCCCGAAGGTCGCCCCCACGTCGGCTCGCTGTGGTGGGGGGGGCGGGGAGTTGGTAAAGGCTCCTCTCCGGTTCGGACGGTCAAGGCCGGCGTGAAAAGGCGTTGGGCTCGTCTGGAAGCGAAGCTCCTGGGGCCGCCCAGCATGTCACTTGGTGGGGGGGGGGTTTCCCCTTGTAAGAGGCGGTGTGGCTGTCGAGCGTCCTTCATCCTTCCGAGTTTAGTCCGGGACTGCTGCTTCAGCCGTGTCTGGCTTTCAGCGGGTCGCACCTGGGCCGACTGGGTCTCCTGGTCTGAATGGCTCCGATCTGCCGGTTCCTCCCGGGCTGAGAGTGGGAGGCTCTGTCCATTCCCGACCCCCAAAGTCCTGGGCACCGATCTGGCTCAAGTTCCCGGGCGTCAACATCCCTGAGAGTCCAACACATCGATGCGGCGATAAAAAAGCATGAGACACAGGCTGTATTTCATTAGGAGCTCGATGAGATTCGGTACGTCAACAAAGACACTCGCCGTTTTCTACGGCATGCCCTCTTCTCATTGCTGCCATCAGGGAGGAGGTACAGGAGCCTGAAGACACACACTCAACGATTCAGGAACAGCTTCTTCCCCTCTGCCATCAGGGAGGAGGTACAGGAGCCTGAAGACACACACTCAACGATTCAGGAACAGCTTCTTCCCCTCTGCCATCAGGGAGGAGGTACAGGAGCCTGAAGACACACACTCAACGATTCAGGAACAGCTTCTTCCCCTCTGCCATCAGGGAGGAGGTACAAGAGCCTGAAGACACACACTCAGCGATTCAGGAACAGCTTCTTCCCCTCTGCCATCAGGGAGGGGGTACAGGAGCCTGAAGACACACACTCAGTGATTCAGGAACAGCTTCTTCCCCTCTGCCATCAGGGAGGGGGTACAGGAGCCTGAAGACACACACTCAGCGATTCAGGAACAGCTTCTTCCCCTCTGCCATCAGGGAGGAGGTACAGGAGCCTGAAGACACACACTCAACCATTCAGGAACAGCTTCTTCCCCTCTGCCATCAGGGAGGAGGTACAGGAGCCTGAAGACACACACTCAACGATTCAGGAACAGCTTCTTCCCCTCTGCCATCAGGGAGGAGGTACAGGAGCCTGAAGACACACACTCAACGATTCAGGAACAGCTTCTGCCCCTCTGCCATCAGGGAGGAGGTACAGGAGCCTGAAGACACACACTCAACGATTCAGGAACAGCTTCTTCCCCTCTGCCATCAGGGAGGAGGTACAGGAGCCTGAAGACACACACTCAACGATTCAGGAACAGCTTCTTCCCCTCTGCCATCCGATTTCCGAATGGACATTGAACCCATGAACACCACCTCACCACATTTTCCCTCCCTTCTTGCTCTACCGGTTTAATTTAACTTTATGCCGTGTATAAACTCCTCATTGTAAATTAGAGTTTTAAAAAAAATTATTACGTCTGGCAACGTGCCGCTGCCGCAAAGCAACAACTTTCATGGCTGTCGCGGTCCCGACCAAGTTTTAGGGCCCCGATTCCCCGGATTATGGTCAGCTGCCGCCGTTCCGCTAGGAGTCTGATCATTATTCCCTCCCACATTCCTTCGTGCGAAGTCCGTTCTTCACGGCCCGGGGGCCGAGCACTCGGCGCTCAACCGTAGGAGTTCCATTTCCAGCTCGCCTTTGGTCTTTGTGTCTCTCGTCCTCACTCGGCACATGGGTTATCGAACACAGGAGAGTATAGCACGGGAGCAGGCCATTCGGCCCACACTATTCTGCTGTACCAGCTAAAAAGCAAATCAGGAACACCCAAACACTAATCCCTCCTACTGTCACCATGTCCATCATCCCCCTCCACGTGCCTATCCAAACATCTCTCAAAAGCCTCGAATGCATTTACCTCCACCACCACACCAGGCAGCGCATTCCAGCCATCCACCAGTCTGAGTTTAAAAAAAATCACCCCTCACATCCCCTTTGAACCTTCAGAGCATGCCCTCTGGTGTTAGACATCTCAACCCTGGGAAAGATACTCCCTGTCCACGCCTCTCAAAATCTCATAAACCTCCATCAGGTCTCTCCTTGGCCTCCGACGCTCCAGAGAAAACAACCCAAGTTTGCCCAGCCTGCTGTGATAGCACACGCCCTCTAAACCAGGCAGCATCCTGGTAAACCTCTTCTGCCCCCTCCCCAAAGCCTCTGGTGGGGTGACCAAACTATACATAATACTCCAGATGTGGCCCGACAAGAGTTTTATAAAGTTGCAACATAACTTCTTGTCTTTTGAACTTAATCCCTCGACTAATAAAACCAAGTGCTTTGAAAGACTGAGTCCCTTAAATCGCGTGTCCAAACTCTATTGATCAATTAAGGGCAAAGTCAAGGGACGATCAGACCGCGTCACCTAAAAAGGGTTCACGGCAATTTTATTATTAAAGTACGTCTACGTCACCATATATACCACCCAGAGGTTCATTTTATCGCGGGGCTTCGCGGTAGGACTGTGGAACCAGCCAGACCCCGTGCGGCAGCCTGGAGGAGGTCGGGTGGGGTGGGGGGGGGTAGGACATCACGGTGACGCGGTCTGATCGTTCCGCTGAACCAGCTGGGGGACCTACCGCCGGCGGAGCCGTCAGAAACAGGGAGGCTCTCAGACGAGTGAAGCCCGCAGACGGAGTCAGTCGAACTGGAGCCTACGTGAGAGAGGACACAAAGGTTAAGGACGGAGTCCATCCGTTGAATCGGTCCCTGAACAGCGAGCTACGAAGCTCCCACACACGAGACGGGGCGCCGGTGTCTGGGATGCCCACTGGTGTCGGAATGACAGTGTCCATGAGGGCCAACGTTATCGTCACCATTATGTGCCGTGTCTTATGACATCATCATTATGCGCCATGTTGCAGGCAATTATGGCGTTTCACAATTATTGCTCTCGGCAAATGTTCCTACAGTGGTTTGCCATTTGCCTCCTTCTGGGGCAGTGTCTTTACAAGACGGGTGACCCCCAGCCATTATCAATACTCCTCAGAGATTGTCTGCCTGGCGTCTGTGGTCACATCACCAGGACTTGTGATCTGCACCGGCTGCTCGTACGACCGTCCACCACCTGCCCCCACGGTTTCACCTGACCCTGATCGGGGGTCTACACCGCGCCCAAGGGTGACCTGCAGGCTAGCGGAGGGAAGGGGCGCCTCACACCTCCTTTGGTATCTCCAACCCCGCCACCTAGGGGGTATAGCTAGGGGCAAATGCAAGCGGGCTTTTTTCCCAGTGAGCTTGGCCGAGACGGGGACTAGAAGGTCATGGGTTAAGGGTGAAAGGTGAAATGTTGAAGGGGAACGGTGGGGGAGCTCCTTCGCTCGGAGGGTGGTGAGCGTGTGGAAGGAGCTCCCAGCGCAAGTGGTACAGGCCCAGCTGGACTTCTCAGCTGGTTTGGGTCGGTACACGGGACGGGACGGTGGTGGGGGGTGGGGTTCAGGTCCTGGCACCGGTCGATGGGAGTGGGCACTTCAAGTGGGCCGTCACGGACAAGATGGGCCAAAGGACCTGTCTCTGTGCTGTGGTGCTCCATGATTCGACGTGCTGGCTCCTCAGGATTGGTTTGGAGGGGAAGCGGGAGAGACAGACCTCCGCCGATGGGAAATTCTGCTCCCAAAACCGGACCAAAACTCCCTTGCCGCACAGCTGATTGACCAACTGACTTGTTTGCCTTATTGAGACACCACACGGAGTTGGCCCTCCAAGCTGTTGCTGCCCAGCGGCCCAACTTGACCCTGGCCTAATCCCGGGACACCTTACAAAGAGCAGCTGACCCAGCAACCGGGACGTCCCCGGACCGCGGGCAGAATGTGCAAGCTCCTGGCAAAGGAGTTGAACTCTGAACCCCGACCCCCCTGGGCTGGAATAGTGCCCGGTAGCTATCCTGGTGGCCAACTTGGGTTTTAACAAGACTCCCTCCGGGATGCGGGTCGCAGAGAGGTTAAAGCAAAAAGGGGGCGCCCGGATTCCCACTCTCCCAGCCAGGGAGCGGGGAGAAAGGAGCTTTCGACTCTCCCCGCTGTCCGAAGGGGGCTGCACGTTCTCCGACGCCCCCCCCCCCCCACCGTGACCTCGTGTGACTTTGCTCTGGGAGCTCTCCGGTTTCCTCCCACATTCCAAACACCGACCGGTCGGTGGATCAGTGAGCCGCGAGCACCTACCCTCGGAACACGGCGCGTCGGTCGCAGTGCCTGGTGCAGGAGAAGAGCAGGTTAGTAAACGGCAGTCAGTTTGCGGCAGTCCACTCCCGACAAGGTCCCAGAGTTCCCGTTACAATTGCCCCTCTAACCATTCCACAGAGACGGCGGGGGGAACGGGAGGGGGAAGTGTTCATTTTACAACGACTGCCTGTTCCTGCCCAATCTCCCCGTGGAGATTGCGCGGGGAGCAGAGCACGTTGGGTATGGGGGAGTGTAGGAGGCCGGGCACATTACCCCTCAGCAGCCCCAGGTTGAGCTGAACGGAGGGCGACTGAAATGCCCAGACACTGCCGGTGACTTTGGTGGTTTTATATTCTGTATTTTACACTTTTGTTTAATGCCATTTGCGCAATTTGCTTTTTTTTCCACATGGGGGGGGGGGAGGTTGGTGTTTCTTCGTTAAACGGGTCACTTGCCGCTGCTTTCTGTGGGAAGATGGATCTCAGGGTTGGAACTCTGCCCCCTTCGGGCAGTCCCGATTTCGCCCGAGCCTAATCACGGGACAATTTACAGTGACCGATTAAACTAGCCACTGGTACGTCTTTGGACTGTGGGGGGAAACCGGAACACCCGGAGAATTAGACTCTCCACGCACACTTACACACACAGACACACACCCACTTACACACACAGACACACACCCACTTACGGCTGCTCCGTCTCGCTCTCACACTCCCAAAATCGAACGGGCCAGGGTGGGTAAGCTTGGGCGGGCAACGTTGACAACAATTGCCCCCGGCGCGTTCTCGGACTGTGGTGGCCATTCGATGCGAGTGACGCATTTCAACCAAATGCTCCAGTTACTAATGAAGCAAATTTCTCAGGGAGTATGAAGAGGGGATTTGGGTCTTTTGGGAGGAGGTTCTGGACATTGGTTGGGGGGGGAGCACAGGCGGGGCAGGAGGAGGGCTAGCCGGGCTACAGCACTTGGTTCTGACTACCTACCCTGCTCATCGCTCTCTTCGGCAGGAATCGGCCCTGCGGGTGCAGAGGAAAGCAGCAGGTTACACAAGGCCTACTTCAGGCTGTCAGCCTGGCTAACTCCCAGAAAGAAGGCACCCCGGGTGGTGGGGGGGGTGGGAGGGGCGTAAATCAGACTGCACTCACGAAAATCCGACCTGGCCCTAGAAAACCAGCAGTCCATAAGACACGGGACAGGAAAAGGCCATTCAGCCTATCGAGTCTGGTCCACTATTCCAACCTGGCTCAGTTACTATCCCTCTCAACCCCAAGTCTCCTGCCATCTCCCTGTCACCTTTGAATACCCTGACCAATCAAAAACATATCAACCTTCACTTTAAATACACCCGATGACTCGCCCTCCACAGCCGTCTGAGGCAACGAATTCCACAGATTCACCTCCCTCTGGATGAAAAAATTCCTCCTCATCTCCGTTCTAAAGGGACGTCCCTCTATTCTGAGGCTGTGCCCTCTGGTCCTAGACTCCTCCACATAGGAAACATCCTCTCCACGTCCACTCTATCTGTGTCCTCTGGTCCTAAACTCCCCCACTACAGGAAACATCCTCTCCACATCCACTCTATCTGCGTCCTCTGGTCCTAGACTCCCCCACTATAGGAAACATCCCCTCCACATCCACTCTATCTGTGTCCTCTGGTCCTAGACTCCTCCACTATAGGAAACATCCTCTCCACATCCACTCTATCTGTGCCCTCTGGTCCTAGACTCCCCCACTATAGGAAATATCCTCTCCACGTCCACTCTATCTGTGTCCTCTGGTCCTAGACTCCCCCACTGTAGGAAACATCCTCTCCACATCCACTCTATCTGTGTCCTCTGGTCCTAGACTCCCCCACTGTAGGAAACATCCTCTCCACATCCACTCTATCTGTGTCCTCTGGTCCTAGACTCCCCCACTATAGGAAACATCCTCTCCACATCCACTCTATCTGTGTCCTCTGGTCCTAGACTCCTCCACTATAGGAAATATCCTCTCCACATCCACTCTATCTGTGTCCTCTGGTCCTAGACTCCTCCACGATAGGAAACATCCTCTCCACATCCACTCTATCTGTATCCTCTGGTCCTAGACTCCCCCACTATAGGAAACATCCTCTCCACATCCACTCTATCTGTGTCCTCTGGTCCTAGACTCCCCCACTATAGGAAACATCCTCTCCACATCCACTCTATCTGTGTCCTCTGGTCCTAGACTCCTCCACTATAGGAAATATCCTCTCCACATCCAGTCTATCTGTGTCCTCTGGTCCTAGACTCCTCCACGATAGGAAACATCCTCTCCACATCCACTCTGTCTGTTTCCTCTGGTCCTAGACTCCCCCACTATAGGAAATATCCTCTCCACATCCACTCTATCTGGGCCTATCCAGGTCGTGCTCCCTGTGCGTGGCCTGCATCGACTCTCCGGTCAGCAGGGGGCGAGCTTCAGCCAGGGTTCAGACCGCCAGACGAGAGTGGGGCGGGTGTCAGGGTCAGGGGTCAGGGACTGACGCATCATTGGGCACCCACCGTCATAATCAAAGTTAATTTTTCGCTTCAGCTGAAACTCGGGCTTCTCGGTCTTGATCCGTTCAATAAGCACCGGGGACACTGACGTGATAAAGATGGAGAGATTAAAAACAGTGTCGGGCCTTACATGAGGTGTGATACATATTGAAGGGTTAATAACAGTGTTGGGTCCTTACACTGGGCATGATAAAGACTGAGGGGTTAAAAACGGTATCGGCTCCATACACGAGGCATTTACATGAGGCATGATAAAGACTGAGGGGTTAAAAACGGTATCGGCTCCATACACGAGGCATTTACACTGGGCATGATAAAGACTGAGGGGTTAAAAACGGTATCGGCTCCATACACGAGGCATTTACACTGGGCATGATAAAGACTGAGGGGTTAAAAACGGTATCGGCTCCATACATGAGGCATTTACACTGGGCATGATAAAGACTGAGGGGTTAAAAACGGTATCGGCTCCATACACGAGGCATTTACACTGGGCATGATAAAGACTGAGGGGTTAAAAACGGTATCGGCTCCATACACGAGGCATTTACATGAGGCATGATAAAGACTGAGGGGTTAAAAACGGTATCGGCTCCATACACGAGGCATTTACATGAGGCATGATAAAGACTGAGGGGTTAAAAACGGTATCGGCTCCATACACGAGGCATTTACACTGGGCATGATAAAGACTGAGGGGTTAAAAACGGTATCGGCTCCATACATGAGGCATTTACACTGGGCATGATAAAGACTGAGGGGTTAAAAACGGTATCGGCTCCATACACGAGGCATTTACATGAGGCATGATAAAGACTGAGGGGTTAAAAACGGTATCGGCTCCATACACGAGGCATTTACATGAGGCATGATAAAGACTGAGGGGTTAAAAACGGTATCGGCTCCATACACGAGGCATTTACACTGGGCATGATAAAGACTGAGGGGTTAAAAACGGTATCGGCTCCATACATGAGGCATTTACACTGGGCATGATAAAGACTGAGGGGTTAAAAACGGTATCGGCTCCATACATGAGGCATTTACACTGGGCATGATAAAGACTGAGGGGTTAAAAACGGTATCGGCTCCATACACGAGGCATTTACATGAGGCATGATAAAGACTGAGGGGTTAAAAACGGTATCGGCTCCATACACGAGGCATTTACACTGGGCATGATAAAGACTGAGGGGTTAAAAACGGTATCGGCTCCATACACGAGGCATTTACATGAGGCATGATAAAGACTGAGGGGTTAAAAACGGTAACGGCTCCATACACGAGGCATTTACACTGGGCATGATAAAGACTGAGGGGTTAAAAAC